>NW_019384311.1:781370-876879 GCF_000671375.1 Centruroides sculpturatus | reverse complement strand
TATTAAATTAATTAATTAGTAAAACAAATTATTTCTATAAAATAAATGTGTATCATTTTTTTTTATATTTTAATGAAGTAATTATTTAGATATGTAATTCATTTAATTTACAAAAATTATACTGTTATGATTTATCCTGTATTCATTAGTTAAATTGTTTGTTTTGATATTTTACAAAACTGATTAAAGATAAAATATATTTTTAATGAATACAAAACAATGGATATAATTTATTTTATGTTAATAAAATAAAATACAATATTTCCTTTCAGTCTGAAATTGTAAATCAGAATGAAGGTGAATTTTTGTGTATATTGTCTAGCAAAATAAACTAGTTTTATTTTACTGAATTATCTTACTGATTTGATTGTTACCAAGTTAAATTTATTAGCTGTAATTTACTCTGAATCTACTTATTCGATTATTCCTTATGGAAGTGAGAGCAGATATCGATATAGAAAAAGTGAATTTATTACATTATAAACAAAAACGTAAAAAATTGCTAAATATTAAAAATTTATATGTTATATTATATAGAGTGTGATGGAACATTATATTGTGTTATCTTTCAGAACGAAGACAAATATAAACTAGCTTTTAAAACTTTTTATAATGGATTTTTTTTCTTGCAATATACAAAAATTACACTTTACAGACAATTTCATGTTTTATTAATATTCGAAGAAGAAATCCCATTAAGTTATGATTGGATTTAGTCTATTTCTCATTGATTATATCCTTCATCTGTAATAAAAATCTTATCATACGCAAAGAATTAACAGAACAAATATAAAATTGTCAGTAAAATAATTTATAATTTATTTTTCTTAAAGTTGAGATACGACTTTATAAAATTCCACAAATTCAACATTCAGAAAATCGAACAAATTTATGTTTTAAGTGATTAAAGATTTTCACATATTTTTCGAAAATTCCCTCCTTTTAATTTTAAAATTTAAAACATATAACTTAATTGTTAAATATAAAATTACGAAGATATTATAATAAATTTAATTTGAAAAGTTTTATAACTCAATTCATTCTAATAAGCATCAAAAATTAACGAATATCTAGGAGAAACATTATCCTTGTTAATCTTGTATTTAATTCCTTCAAATTTAACAGCGATAATTATTTATTGTCAATTATAGCTTATTTAAATGTCCTCGAAAGTTTAAACTGTTTTTTTTAATTATTAAATAATCATATAAAATATGCATATACTTTTTTATTTAATTTTGTTACAAATGTATTATTGATTTATTTATTTCTCCTAATATTGTGTATGTTAATGTAAAATTTTCCTAAGTTCTAAACCGTATCGAAATGACATTTTAAAAAAAACTCATAAGACATACCAAAGCGACCGCATTGGTGCACCTTAAGGAATTCTAAATGAAATCTTGGGGATTATCAGCAGAATCTGATCTGAATTCTCACGATTTCTTACTCCTAGCACAAGTCATGACATCAACTATCTCTCGATTATATTAGTGAACTCTACTATTATCAGAATTACCTGTTTTCTACTATAACTTACTGAGAAACTCGTCTAAATTATGGACATGGTAAGAAGAAACTATGTACTAATAAACTTTATTAAGAGTTTTCTATATATTTTACAGCAATAAAGTTATTTAGAATGTTAACATTAAAGGACTCGTTTCTGTTACCTATGATTTTATTAGTGCTTTAAACATGTTCAGCACTCACGAGATAGATTTATTTAATGAAAATGAGAAGTAAATGTATAAAATTTAATTATAAAATTCTTCTTTTAAATATAATTACGCTGTATGTTTGTTAAAAGCTTCTCCGTACAAAATTAAATTAATTATTTGTAAATATCCTAAGACAAAATCTTTTCGTTTATGAATAACAATAATTTAATATTTTGTTAAAGTAAATGAGATCTATTTAATATTAAATTGAGAAGAATATTCTAAATTAGTAGAGAATATTTTTTAAATTTTATCTATGATTGCTCTAAATTAGTTGTGTGCGGGTTTTGTGACCTTCCTCCAGAATCGAAAGCTTAATGTGTAAATGTTCATCTAATGTTATTTTTCTGCTTTTCCTCGTTCAATTGTCGATTGAGATACATCGAAAGAATTTATCTATTTGCTATACCATTTATATTAAACTCTAGTGAAAATTTTCCATTATATAAAAATATTTCTTTTATATTATTTTATTTTCAAAGATCAAAATAAAACTTTTCTACTGTTTATTTACTTGTGCTTATATTTATTTAATTTTGTTATATTGTTTGGTGGGATTTAATTCATTATAATTAATGAATTTTGTAAACATTCCTGGAGCATTAAAGAAGGAAATTTCTAATGAGGAAACGTGTTGTTGGGTGTAATTTGAAAAAAAATTGTAGACCTATAAATTCCTGTCAGTCTGTCTATCGTTTCTTAATCTGGAAAATTGTATTAGATAGATCGAAATCGAGATCAGATTTAGAAAGCATACGGCAGGAGGCCCCGATTAACTATATATGAATTTCCAGTGCAAACCGAAAGTCATGTTATTTTAATTCAAAATTCCGCGGAAAGAAGTTAGAAGATCCACACTTCATTGCTAACGTAAAAGTATGATATACGGGGGCAATCCACTGCTAATTTGAGGTGGAGAGCATATATTTTAAATTAAATAAATTAAAAATATGATTAAAAATTGGGATTGTGACGATATCACAATAAACAATTGATCTTTATATTTACAATTTATTTGCTTATTTAAACAATATTATTACAATGCAATTTTATTTTATACAATACAATAAAACTCTTTCTAATTTCGAAATATGTCATTTTATCGTTTAATATTTTTTGTATTTAATACACACCTAATTGTTTTGAATCTTAAATAATTACGAGCTATATTTAATATAAATAATTATTTTTACTAAATTATTTTAATTATATAAATAATTACTTTTAATTATTTATTGTCTAATAATTCACGAATCTTTTTAAATATAATGTTGAGAAAAATTAATTAATTCATTCTTATTTTAAATTATAAATGTTTAGTTTAAACAGTTTAAATTAGTTTAGTTGATAAAATACTAAAATTAAAATCTGTAATAACATTTTGAAACTTAATTTTCTCATATATATATTCGAAAACTCATTTAATAATTATAATTTTTGTTGATTTGTTTTTATTTTAATTCTTTTATTAAATTCTTAAATTATTACTATGACACGCTAAAGAGCTTTTAATGAAATTTCGTTTAAATATTATGTAATTAAACAAAATATATGTTATAATGAATATAATTGGGTTGAAATTTTCGATTAACAGACCTATACATTCCTACTGTCGTCCGTTTGTTTGTCTGTCCTTCTTAATCTCGAGAACGAAATTAGATAGGTGAAAATCAAGATCAGATATGGAGGCGCCGATTAACTATATGCGAATTTTCAGTTTGGACCGAAAGTCACGTGAATTTTTAATGAAAATATGATTAAAAATTGCAGCACGGCATTGTAACGATGTCAGAATACAGTCGACCCCCTATAACACTGTTGATAATTCCGTTTTATATGAATTCCATGTTGTACGAGTCACTTAATTTTTTACAAATACGTGAGCCGTTCACAGCTCGTATTTGTAAAATCTAAGTGACTCATACAACATGGAATTCATATAAAACGGAATTATCAACAGTGTTGTAGGGGAGTCGACTGTAATATAAGTTCGATTTTATAAACTCAAATTATAGATTAATACAACTCAAAAATAATAAAGTGATAATATTAAAGTTTCTGTCCAATAAAAATTATATATATAGCACATATTATATACATATATAATATGTTATTAATAATAATAATAATTACTATGCAGAAATTTATTCTCGGGCATGTTGAATGTATATTAATTATTACTAAATTATGTATTATATAAATTATTTATCAATATATTAGTAATTATTATTAAATGACTGTATGATATTTTGTTTATATAGTCTAATCTCAGAAGGAAAATAGTTACAGAATGTCTCAAAGCTTCATTAACACGAATATAAGTTAAACCTCGATATAGCGCCAGCACTTTTTCTTGTTCCTCTCTATAATTGACACTAAGACAAGTGTGGAATTGAACCGAAGATTCTTAAATACTGAAAATTATTTATATTAACGAAATGTACACACAAGTACACACAAGAAAGTTGCGTGATTTTGTGATAACAACGTCCTTTTCAATGCAAAATCTATTATTTGACAATTTAATGATAATGAAGGATAATTATTGAGATCTTTCACAAACGTTGATTGGCGCAGTACGAGAATGGCGATATATCGAGGTTTAAATTCAATTTGAAATAATTAAGGCACGAATAATACGAAACTCTCCCACGCCAGTTTTAATTATTCTTATGTATAACTTAGAGTTAACTGACTTTTAAATAATACACGTAAAAAGTGTTATGCTGTTGCTCATCACTATATTTTGTGTCACTTTTAAAGTGTCATTGCGGCACTCCTGTTTAAAAATCATAGTATTAATATAAGTAAATATATAATAATAAGGCAAACAAGCGTGTCACTCTTAAATTTCTAATTTTAACGAAAGGTAAATTATCATACAGTTATAAAATTTATACAAATAACTTTATAATAAATTGAATCCTATTCCGAACTGAATAAGTAAGATAAATCATTCAAATAAATAATACATGTAAACAAAGTAAACAACATTTATTACATTTATATTTACATGTTATATAATTTACTATTATATATTATTTAATGAATAATAATTTCTGATCTATCAAATTTAAATGATTTTTATGTCTAAGCCAATAAATTTTAACTATATTTTTAAAGAAATTATTTATGATTTTTACTTACTTCATAGACTTTTATAAATAAAATGTGAAGTTTAAAGTTGTATTTATTTTCTAAAAAACTAATTATGTAAATCGTATCGAATCTCAGGAAACCGTAGAAGAGTTTTCGTGAATGATTTTATTTTCTTAATAATCCGAGATTATTTTAATTTAATAATTTGATTTTTATTAAGAAGAAAAAACAAAACATTCTTTAATTCTACGTAAAATAGTAAAACGTTAATTTTTAATGTCAAAATCAATAATGTTTTTGAAACATTGCTGAAAAGTAAATCCTATTTAACTCATTAAGTTGTCTTGAATAGCTTAAAATTTTATTTTATTTTATATTGACGGGAATAAAAATGAAACCGAATAATTTTTTTCTACCCATATTTGAATAATGAAAGGATTTGTTTCGAATGTATATCATTTGTCATCATTTATTTTTGAAGTGGAAGGAAACACGATAGTGGATTAAGGTAGCTTTACTGAATACAGTTGAAGTGATGATAACCATTACTATGATGTTTACAATCTGTCTAAATGATACTAAATTAGTTCGTCAAGTTTATTTTCTATTATATTATATTACTAATAATAAAATAAATATAATCTATTATGTCCATTAATATGTATTGTGTCATGTGTTTATATTCTTAACTTATATACTCCATTATCGAATGTGCTGGAATAAAATTAAATTTTAACAAAATATCTTTCTTTCTTGTTACCTTATTCGGTAGTTTTTTTTATACATTCAAAGCAATCAGTGATCGAGTTGATCGTGGATTCATCCCTGACCAACGTGGAGATTTTCTATGTAAAAACCAGGGAAACTTCAAGTGGTGTCTAACTAGTCTACTACATCTATTTCATTTATCTTAGAAAGATCACTCTTGGTATTGATATACCAAGTTTATATCAAGTATATCAAGTTTACCATGGAATAAGGTAATTCCTTGTTGTGTTATCTTATTCCATCACTCTACTGTAATCTGATTCAATTCTTATATTCGAGTATTATTTTGCTCACGTAAAATTTCAAGTAATAATATATAGTTGTAAATAAAAATCAATTGTTTCCTCAGTATTTTATTTCTTAGTTAAGATGAAGAAATTGTTGAACAACAACGAAATTTTTTCAGTTTCTTGTTGGAAACAAAATCTAAACTTGTTCACTAAACTTTTTTAAAGTTGTCAATCTGGTTGTAAAAATAATTTAGTTCTTTACTGTTCTTTTCTTTTTTATTTTAACAACTGTTTTATTTTATTTTAATTTTCTTTTTTTTTTCTTTCACACGACACCATTCATTACAGTTTTTTTTATTAACTGTAAATTGAATATATAAAAATTGATTTTTTAATATAAGTTATTACTTTATTGTTAAAACATGATGAAAATATACAATTTTTATTAAGATCGCTATTAGAGTAAATATCAGATAATGACGTTTTAATGAATATTCTACTCATTCTTCTTTTAAAATTAACTTAACATTTTAATTAAAATTAATATTTTCCTTAAAAGAAAAGTTTGTTATCGATAATTTCTCCATGAAAAATTGCTATAAAGTTTTAAAGTACTTTAATTAATTTAAATGAATTTATTTTAATGGATAATTTTTTCCTTTAGACAACTTTTTTTTAATATTATAGCACACAGCAAATATTGACATTACTTGGTTAGACCTTTAAAGAATGAAACGATTAAAAAATTCTTGGAAATCACAGAACAAAAAGATAAAGTTTATTCTAAATTAGATTTTATTCTATTAATTTTTTTAAACGAATTCTTTGATATGAGATTTTTATTTTTATCGTGTAAATCGATTCCGATTCATTAAATATTTTTTAAAAGATTTAAAAAACTTTTAATGAATAACAAATAACCATTAAAGATTTTCAGGCTATATCTCTTATTGGTTCTTTAAAAATATATTTAATTCCTACTCATCTCTTATAATATTTACTTTAGATTTTTTAATATATATCTTCAATGCTTCTTTTATTATTGTTGTTACATTGTATTATATTTTGCATAAGCTATAAACCATACATTTATAATGGAATTTAAAATAAACAAAATCGAAAATCTAAACTTTATTATACACATTGCTTTAATCTCCTTATCGTTTCCATTTTATTCCACACCAAAATATCTTGTCTGTTGCGGCTAAATTTTCAAAATTCTTAAAAGTATACTTCAATCGAGATTAGGAGAATTTCTTTCATTCAGAAAAATCTATCCTGCAATTTATATTTAACCTTAAGAATTATTTTTTATACAATAAAGTTTATTATTAAAGGAAAGATAACTAATTTTTCGTAATTTGTCAACACGAACAATAATTTAATCAGTCTATTTAAACATATTGGGCTGCAATTTTGAAAAATTGTAGATCTATAAATTCTCATTATAGTCCGTCCATCTGTCTGCTTGTCTGTCCTTCTTTAATCACAAGAATGGAGCTGGATAGATGATTAACATTACTTTATTGTTAACAGGAAAAGTATGATGTACAGGGGCAAGACATTACTAAAATTGAGAGCATTGTAACAAAAAGTAAATTATTCACGAATAAAGCTGTTCCAAACTAGTTTTAACCGTATAAAAATCTGGATTAACTGACTTCTGGGCCATTCTATATAAAGATTTCGCTTTTCACAGACATGATCTTTAAAGTTATTTATCTTTAATATTCAGAAACTTTATTTAGTAATCCTCATGTTTTTGAAACATTAACTTCATAATTATAATATTAGTGTAATTTATTAATTAGATATTAAAGTGTAATTTATTAATTAAGATTAAAATGAATAAAATCAGCAATTTGTTTTCAATATTATAAAGAAATTTATTAGCAATAAGAATTGTTAAACTTGATGCAGGAGGAGGAAAAGTAGCAAATTACGAAGATTAGTAAAATATTTTTGAATAGAATTTAATTTTACTTTTAATGTAAAAATAGTTAAGAGGCATTTTAATTGTAGAAAAATTAATATTTTCTAGAAATTATTTTGATTTTAATATCGTCGTTTTCTACGATTTTGTAATTATCGAGGTTAATTACAGAAGAGATTCCGTTTGTTTATAAGTGTAGCTTTCCACATCTGTTGTTCAAACATTGCAATGGGAGAAAAACAACACGAAACAGGAAATTACCTTGATTAAACTACAAACTTTAACGATTCTCTCTTCGTTAGTAATATATATATTTTTTTGCCTTCAAACCATTTCATTATACGAAATATTACGTTGCGTGCACTTTGTAAATTATGAAATAAACAGCATAAAAAATGATTAAATTTATAAAAGAAATTCTAATTTTCAATTAAGAAAAATATATTTTATTATAAATAAAAGAAAGTTCTTAATTTAAAAAAGAGAGTTTTATAAATAAAACATTAATTAGATTGATTAAATAATTAAAAAATGAACAAAACTTTATGTTATTGATAAAATTTCTTCAATCAAATTTGTTTTAATAAAATAACTCATCCGTTTTATGTTGTTATAATATAAAATACTAGAATCTTAAAGCGTAATTAAGTATTCTGTCTGTAAATTATTAAATAAAGTTTAAAAATAACAAATGAAAATAAATCCAGCAACGAGTTGCCTAACTTTCCCGGCCAAAGTTTAAAATTATATGTGGCACTATCTGTTATGAGATTTTATTTTAAAAACTTTTTATAATATTAATTATGGCAATAAGTTTAATTTCAAGATTAGGGACGAGTTTTATTTTTAAAAATTTTAAATGCTAATTAAGTTCGATCCGACTCGAGACATGAAAAAGTGATCCCACAGTTTATCTTTCCACTCTTTGACCTTTAACCCTTTAACCACAAAATTTCAATAGCGTCAATTTTCCTAATTCACAAAACTCCCTGCAAAATTTCAGAAATTTTCGACAAAAAGCAAGGGAGTTATTCAGCTTCAAACTGGGTGAACAAAATGGTGTTCCATTCACAAACATACACCCTAACATCTATATATACAGAAAAAATCCCAAATATTTCTTCATTTCTTGACGTTTCAAGGTCTCCTAAGTCTAAAAATCAAACCAGAAATTAAAAACTAATTAACTAAGTGATCAAATTTGGTAATAAAGTTACAATTAATTCATTTTTTTCATTTACATTCTGGACTTCAAGACATTAGTATATTAGACTTATCTATAAAGTTTGTAATATAATATTTCTGTTTTATTTATTATTTATAGAGAAATAATGAGAAATATTCTTTAGAAAATAGGGAGAAATCTTGTTCTACAGAACAAATTAACTAATTCAGAAATAAACTTAAAATAATTAAAACGAATACAATTGAATTTGAAGTGGAAAAATATTCAGTTAATGTAGAATTTAAATTAAATCATTGGTGAATTACAAGTTACATATTCATTTCGAGTAGTTTTTATGATCTCTTGAGTTTTGTTGATACATTTAAATTGCATTTATTAACATAATGAATAGTATTTAAGTAATTAGCAATTATTTCTCTATATGCACTATTTAATTAAATAAGAGAGAGAGAAAAACAGAAAAATGTATTTAAAGTAATTTAAAAAATTGTAAATTAATTTAAAAGAATATAATGTTTAATAATTATTTTTAATTTTATAGTGAATAAAAAGATAAAATTCTTGTATAATAATAGGTTTAATAATAATAACAACATCCATTAAAATCGTTAGAAGGATTGAAATTATCCTACTGTTTTGTACCCTAGTAAGTGTTTAATGAACGAATTTTTAAGAAAATTTTATTGATAAAATTAAATATCTTTTACTTTAATTTATTTCAATAAGTTTTGACTTGACGATTAGATTGACGAGGTTGTTAACGAGTCAGGAAGGTCCAAGATTGAATTCGGGAGCGGTCCAAAAATTCCAGGAATATTTCGGGGGGTGGTCTATTTTGGATAAATCGAGCCTCATCCCTTACTATCCTTCTACCTCATAATGGGAACTAAGATGACGTTTTAATCATTTCTATAATGTATATGATTACAAGCCCACTTATGCCCCATAGGGCAAAAACGTATGTATTTATGGAAATTGTTCAGTGAAATGAAGTATATTACGTCATAACATAATTAATACACAAAAGAGAATTATAATATTGAAGTATATACAGTATATACAGTAACCGGCAACGTTATATAATAAATTTTAGAAAGAAATATGAAAAAATATCCATTAAAATATATTTTTTATAAATGATGTAATAATTCGGTTGTTTTAGGCAAACTAAACAACTAGTTAATGTAATTTTTGTTTTAATTTAAAAGTTTATAATATGATAAAAGTTAATAAACGATGAATTTAAAAGTAATTGAATTTTTTATGCAATTTATAATAATCAATTAAATATAATTTTAAATTACATTTAAAGTAAAAAGAATATGAAATGCAATTTATTTTGTTTAAAATACATTGTATAAATTTTTAAAATTGTATTTTTATAAAAGAAGGAATTTATAGTATTCAAAATAGACTTCCAGCCGAACATTTTATTGTTAACCTAATGTTACTTTTGCTACTAATATCGGTAAGTAACTGAACTTCAAACTCAGTAGGACGCATATTACGGGGGGGGGCTGAAAATAGAACGTCATATACCCTATACACGTGGATGTACCGGTACATTACCTCTAGCAATGTGAATGAAGATTAAGTTCTTAGATATATAATTACGATTGGCACATTAAAATCCTTTTTTTGTACTTATTTGATTTGCTTCTTTACTTATTTACAAAGGCAAGAAGACCTCTGAATCCCTCTCTACTAAGTCAAAATTTACATAAATTTTGGGTATAATAATCTTTTAATACCTTGATGTAGTGCATGCACGCAGCTTTTAGTATTTGTTGGGTTGCAATATGAAAAAATTGTAGACATAAATTCCTACTAACGTCCGTCTGTCTGTCTCGAGATCGGAGGCAGACAGATGAAAGAGGAGACCAGAGTTGGAATCCATATGGACGGGTCTCGATTGACTATATACAAACTTCTGGTATAGATCGGAAGTCTTGTGATTTTAATGCAAATATTTTTCCTAAAAAGGTGTTAGATAGTTGACCGGTACGACTCTATGGTTAAAGAAAAAGTATGATATACAAGGGCAAGCCACTACTCGTTTGAGGTGGAGAGCATATATTTTAATTACACTTTAAAATTTGCATTAGCGTCATAGTAGATAAAACTGTTATAACGAATATCACATGAATGATATGAATAGAAATTATTAAAATAATTAGAATAAGTAAATATTAATTTAATAATTTTAAATACTATGCCAGGTTATATTGCTTCTCTTCGTAACTTATAATAATAAAAGTAATGTTTCCAAAATGATATATATAAGTTAATTAATTTTTATTTCATATTTTCACTTATAAATGTATCCTTCATTATACTTTTTTTTCGTATTGTCTTTATTTTAATTAATGTTTCATATTTTTAACCTTCTTTTTTAAGCCCTTTCCTTTCTGTTTAATTCAGTTTTTCAATTATATTGACTTAGTAATTTACGACATATATTAAAACAGTAAGATAATATTACCACATAAACTAGGATTGCCTGGAGAAATTAATAAATTATAATGCTAGAATGCGATACTTAAATTCATATCCTTTTAAGCTTTTATGCATTTGTTTTGATTATTAAAGGATATAGTTTAATAAAATTTAGGCATTTTCATTTATGATCAGAGTTTTACGGTTGTGAAATCTAGCGATGAATTTTATGAGGCCTATTGAATAAATATTAATAATTTTATCCGTGTAATATAATTTTTAAAATACTTTATTATTTATTTATTACGATATTTATTTCATAAATCAGAATATCGGAAATCCTTTAATACTTTATTGTTTTGTATTATATTAAAATATTAATTAAATTTTCGTTTTCGATTTTCTAGAAGAAAGATTTATTTTAAAATTCAGCCGCTAGAGTAAAATTTAGCGCTACTGTTTTCTTAATGTGCATAGTACGTACTATTTCTAATGAATTTCGCGTATAAAAGGAGTCGCAAAACGTTCTTCACAATTCTTTGACAGGAGAAGAAGCATGGTGTTGATTTTGTTTGATCATAGGTCTTCTAATCATTAATACCACTTACCATTAATTCTAATCATTAATACCACATCTGAAAATAAAATAAAATAATTGGACTGTGTTTTTTAACTCTCGAAATTTGTTAGAAAACGTACGTAGCATGTACATTAAGAAAGCGGCAGCGCCAAATTTTCTCTAGCGGCTGAAATTTGAAGTAAAATTTTTCCTCAAAATCGAAACCGCAGTAGGAAACAAATTCAGTAATTATGAAAGAGGTAAGGACCTCCAGGTTTGGTTTCATTTATTTGGTTACGTCAGCGCGACATGTGGGCCATCTGCTGAGGAGGAATGCCTCCGGAGAGAATCTTACGGGAACGCCCCTATTTAGGTGTTACTAACGTGAAGAAATCTCCACGTGACTAGCCCATTAGCCAGGCACGAACCCAAGAAAACTACCAGTGTTAAATGGTTTTATCCATTCAGCCAGTAGTAAGTGGACTTCCCAGGAAGAGAAAAACAAATAAAATGGGAAATAAAAGTCAGAAGGGACAAGTTGATCACATGCTCGTGATACGTAAGATCCGTAGACTAAAGTCAGAATTCTTGAGGCTTAGATTGAACTCCATGCGATCATTGCTTGGAGTTCTGCTTAAGTCTAAAGTCACACACATGTCTAAATAGGAATCAAGTCCAAAGATTAACTGATCGTTTCATAATAAATTAAATTTATTTTCAATGTAACTACTGCAATACTCAGATGAGATCAGGTATACGGGCTTTTTAGAACATTCGGTTAATTCAAAATCAATGAAAACTCATATACGGTATATGAAGAGAATTTAAAGATCTCTTTAACGTATCGTAAATAATATGGACTTGAATACTTTAGATTGATAAACAATAAGATATATATTGTCTTAGCTTGTATTTTAACGACATGGAATAAATATGAACTGTAACAAGTTAAGAAATATGTGTGTGAATCGAATATAAGATTATAGAAAGTAGACTAAAACATAAAGCGAACTCTTGATACAGTACTCGTTACATAACACGTAAAACTCTTAAACTATCTTAAAAGTAAGCTCCTCCTGCCAGTGTCCATACCACTTGAAAAAGTAAACTTGGAAGTAAATTTTTAATATATTTAGATATTTTTAATTGCTTTTGTAGTTTTGACTTCCATTTATGCTATTGATTAAACCTATATCAGTGTTGGCGAACCTGTTTGATCCCTGTGCCATACTTAGCTTTAAAGACGTTTTATGCGTGCCAAAGTTTTAGACTTCGATTAAAGATATTTAAAAAAATTAAACAAATATGGTTTAATTAGAATAAATATAAAAAAAGCCATTGAAAACAAGGTGATCAGGTGATAAACCAAAAGGATCATTGAAAAAGACAGATTATAAATCGAAATCGTATGATATGTTACGTGTCAGATGATTTCTTCTTACGTGCCACTTTGAACACGCGTGCCATAGTTTCGCTACCCCTGATCTAGATCTTTCGGTTTCTTTTCGTTTTAAGAAACATCTCTCCGAGAGAAGATCAGAAGAGCAAGGCGATTGAAGAGTACTGTTATGCTTTTCTTAGTCAAATCTTCGTTTATCATGATACTGCTAATACGCATCAATTGTCCCTGATCAATGAGGATCTAACCAACAAGAAAATAGTAATACATTCCCAACTTCCTTATATCCTGATTATATGTTTTTATACTTTTATCTGCTTTTTAATGTAAACTGAATATAAAAGATTCAATTACTAGTAAACTAAAAGCTACAATGACAAAAACTCTTAAACATGTCACAAAAATTTCAAAGACTGTTTTGACCACTTCTGTTAGCAATGGCATGGATGCAGAAAGACTTGTAACTATAGGCATTTAGTTTAAATGTGGAGAATTTCTGTGTATATCGTACAATAAATTTTATAACCAAAGCTCGGATAATTTTTGATTGTACTTTGATTGTTTGTTTGTTTATACGTGGCAACGCGATACGCGGAAAGAACTTCTGTGGGAAATTTGCCCTTATTTAAGTGTTACACACGTAAAGAAAACTCAAAAATCTCCACGTGGCCAGACTATTGGCGAGGAGCGAACTCACGACCAGCTACAAGTGTTCAGTAGTTTTTTCAACTCGGACACTGGTGGGCCTATAACAAGACTTAAGCCTGTCAAGACTTATTGTAAAACAAATATTAAAACAATAAACTAATGGAAGTTTAAAAAGTTTTCTAATTAAATATATCTCTTAATAACATATATTTAAGTAATCATTCACAATAGTTAAAATGTTGTTTTCTGTTTCATTCCATTTACATTTGTCATTTGATATTATAAAAAGGTTCTGGAACAAACAATTTTGAAATATGAGTAAATCCATCGAAAAATAAATAACATATTTTTTTCAATTTTTTAGGATGGAAAATATTATATAATTTTCATTAAAATTCAAAAGTTGATAAACTTTCAAAGTAAAACTCAATTAATTATATAATGACAGTTGATAAATATGACATGATAATATCATTCTAGTTTCATTTTTACTTTAATCTTACTATTTATTATTGCATTTGTCTTATCCAGATATAACAGAATATAATCATTTGATTGTAAATTGTATTAGCTGGAAATTAATTTTAACAAACTTCACTAATGATAAACTAATCACTTTCTCAAACTAAAAATAATAAGAATGTAAAATTATAAGAATAATTATAGTTATATTTTACTAATTATAATTATATTTTTAACGAGTAATTATTTATTGTGACATCGTCACAATGCTCTCAATTTTAGTAGTGTCTTACCCCTGTACATCATACTTTTCCTGTTAGCAATAGAGTCATGCTGGTCATTTGACTCTGACTCCATTCTGAAAAAAATTTTTGAATTGAAATAATGTGACTTCTGGTCCAAAACTAGAAGTTTGTATATTGTGAATCGGAACCTTTTTCCCTAATCTTTCCACATCTGGTATCGACTGGATCTATCTAACTTTGTTCTCGAGATTACGAAAGCATAGACAGTAGATGAACACCAGTGGGAATTTATAGGTCTGCAATTTGAAAATTGCAGCCCAATAATTAAAAATGAAGATTGTAACAATAATGAATCCAATGTAAAATGTAAATTTGAAGTCATTTGTTGATAAATAAGTGCGAATTATTATATTTAAGCGCAATCTAACACACATAATTGTTTAAATCGATAACTTTACATTATAAATAAGCTTTCATTAATGTTATTAACACATTCGAAAAGTAAAGAATGTACCATTTTTTCTGCACACTTTTTAACAATAACTTCCATCCAACCGTATAAAAGTAATGATTTATAAAACTTATTTAGGAAGAATAATTAGTTAACTTTAATTAATAAAATGTTAAGAATTTAATTTCAAAGATAATCTTTGTAATTAAATTACTGAAAGAGATGTGCATTAATAAATTTTAAATAAATTAAATAAAATTACTTAGCAAGTTTAACTTTTTAATTCGTCTATGAGAAAAGTGACACTGAAAAATTACANAATACTTAATTTATATAAAATATAATTATTAATATATAAAATACGACTTTATCCTATTCAAACTTGTAAACATGTTTTTGTGATAAAATTACATTGAAACTATATATTTTAAACACATGTTTGACATGTTGTATATATGAAAACACAAAGACATTATAAAGTGAAGAAATTATTCTTTGCTTTTTTTCGATTTTTTAACCTATAAATAGAGATTATAAATCAGAAAAATCAGACACTATCTACACGTTTTCTGTATGATTGTCCTTTATAATTGTCCCAACAAACACATACATTATTGAGTTACTGTTGTGAATTTTATATGCAAAATTTTCAAAGATTTTCAAAAAATTTTTTTTTTTTAATTTATGTCTCTTTTGTTTTATCTTAACAAAAATAAAATATGTAATAAGATTTACTGTATTTTATAATTATCTAATGGGCGTATAATTACATAAAATTAATCTTTGTAATTTCGAAGAAAGTTTACTCTTGCTTCTTTGAGATATAATATATTGAATGTTATCTTTGCTGAATTATACTTGGTTACAGGCATTAAAAAATATGAAAATATACGGATAACATTGAAATATATAACGTAATAACATTGTTGTTGACATTAATCAAAAACTCAAAATGAAAAAAAAAAAAGAAATTTTCCAATAGGAACAAACATTGTAGAGAATCATTAAAGTTTGCTTTCTTCTACTTTATGTTTATCATTGGAAAGCTTGCGACTTTACTAGTAAATAAAGTCTCTACATTCGATTCTGCAGAAAAATAAAAGAAATATATATTTATATTTTTGTTAACATTATTCATGCCATAAATCTTTTTTTAACATAGTTTTATGTTATATAACGTCTGGTTGTATTTTTCCATTATTCGAAGGCGTGTTATTCTTTAGAAATATTCAAAAAAATTATGTTTCTGAGTATTTGACTCAATATCATTTTATAATTTCCTTTATCATACAAGATAATGAAAGAAACACAAGAATTCAGTGCTGAAAAAACAAAAATTCCTTGTCAAATTCTGTTTGAAAATTTTATATTTGTTAACCTAAAATATAATAAAGTCATGATAACACAGCTTTTTGTGTGTCAGTCAGTATGTCTGTTTGAAACTTGGCAAACTACTACACTTTCTAGTGATTAGATTTATAAGTAAAGATATAAAAACATGACTTTAAATAACGTTTAATATTTAAATAAAACTGTTTGTAATTCAATTATATTCTATTGTTTTAAAATGTAAATTAAATGATATTAGGTATTTAATATGATGCATATAGTAAATGAAAATAGTTCGTTTAAAAATATTATTAAAAATTTAGAAAAAAAAATGCTTTAAATAAAATAAATATTTTTTGAAAATTTTAAATGTATTAAAAGTTTCGTATTTATCTCTATTATAATTACAGTGTGAATAATATCTTTTGTGTTGCAGAGCGTGAAAGTCAATACCATTCTCTCCTTTCATACTCCAAGTCATAATTTTGTAGTTTTCTTTTAAATATTTGAATAAATTTGAATGTGAAAGAATCTATTATATCTCATAAAATTGCTGTTTTAATAAAGGGAAAATGTATCCGGAGCTCTCATACAATTAACAGAATATCGAATTTTCTATTTATTTTTTAAAATCATTATATTTAGCCTTCAGAATATGATAAGAAATACATGAAAATGTAATATTTTTAATTAGTTTTATTAATATTTTCAATTGAAATATTTTCTGCTCTTCATTTCTTCAAAGAGAAATTAATAATTAATTTTTATGAATTATGAGAAGTTTAGAAAAATTTTTATTTAATTTTAAATAGACGAAAAAAAAAAATATATAAAAATTCTAAAACTCATTAAAAACTACTTACTTAATTATAAAAAGGAATAATTAAACAATTAATATATATTTAAATTTTATCTTAAAATTAATTTAAAATTAGGAAAAAAATTTTTTTAAGTTTAAATTATGGTATAATTTTTTTGTGGTGTGTGGCGATGATTAAATTTGAATTTAATATAAAGAAAAACATTGAAAATCCTCTTATAAAATTAAAATTTTAAAGAATGTGTCGTTAAAATTAAATTAATTTGTTATGTGCTTAATTGTAAATGTTTACAATAAATAGTTATGAATATTTCCTTTAAAGAATGAGATTAAGTGAATACATTTCAGATATATTTTTAAAAATAATGAAATTTATTTAATTTCTTGTTTTTAAAATCATTATAATTTTTGTGTATTTGTATAAAAATCGAGATTATTAATTAATAAATAAATTATAAAAGCGTGAGAAGGATAGAAGCTTTTCAGATATTGTCTTTCATCCGAATAAAAGGAATCAGCTTGATGAAAAGGTTCACAAATGAACAGATAATAGAGGAAATAAGAAGAAAAAGAAACTGCTTCTACAACATAAAGGAAAGGAAAACTGTTTTTCGAGACACTTAGTAAGAGGAAATTCTCAAATCTTACATTCAGAGGAAGATTGAGGGCGCATAAGGAAGAAGACACAAATAATCTGGAAAGGAAAAATCAGGGAATGGAAAGAATGGCATCTAAGATGCAAGAAAGTGAACAAATTCTACGTGTTGACATGTACAATAATACAAATAATAGCACTAATAATACATTATTGCTGTTAAATATATAATGTAATTGTGTAACTACTTAATAATAGAAGTTTATCACGAAAACATATAAAAATAAAACAAAAAAACAGATTCTTCATAATAAAACTAAGAGAAAATTTCGCATTGACTAATAAACTTTCCTCTAATATAGATATTTAATATTATAATTTGACATCTTAACTGATGATAAAATCTATTAATCTGTTAATGCCTACTGTTAGTATTGACTTACATCTATTTAATATTTATATCAGTAATTTATGTGACTGTAAATTATAGATATTTAAAGTAGTTATGGATAATCATTTAGATTCGCATTTTATTTACGATAGTTTTAATTTAATTTCTCTTATATAGAGGAGAAGGTGGTATTATGGAACACTGCGGGTATTATGGAACCACCCCATTTCGAACTGATAATAAAGGCGAACTGTAGCGGAATGTGGCTGAACTGAACTAGGCAGACATCCATAGCGAGGGNGCTGCTGGAATATATATTGTTGAGGGAGGTAATATTTTTCTATTATAAAAGCATTTTTGCGATAAAATACATTGGAGTAAATAATCTGGTAATTATTTAACATTCTTTGTCCTTTCCTATTTGTTTTTGGCTACATTAAAGCATTTTTTTTGAAAATATACGGTAAGGTTCCATATTACCACCCGATTTTCTCTAAGCCTACTTTCGGACTTTTTGTACAAAAGCCTTCAAAAACCATACTTATAGTTACACTAGCGAAAAATCCAATTAGGGACATTTAGATTACTAGTTATCAGTACTTTTCGCACAAAAAATGTAGGTGTAGTTATGATACTTTGTTTACAATTCACTAAAATGTAATTGGGGTTCCATAATACCACCTTCTCCTCTATTGATATTATTTAACGAGCGAATGATTAAATTATAATTATAAGCTGGAATGCGGATGCTATTTTATAGCATCTGTAATTACTGAAACAAAAACGAATAATTAAGAATTTATAAATCATTCGAGAATGCAATCTTGATAAACGAAGCAGAAGAAAAATACTTATAAAGGATTGAAATTGTATTGAGTGACGAAATAAATTGTCAGTTAGAATTAATTAGAAAGCAATAGACAGTAAAATCACCAGTTTTTTCTTTTGCTTGTTTAGATTTAATTTATTTTAGTTGAATAATTGATTATGTTTAGTTGACCTTCTTTGAATTGTAAACATTTATATTTTGCCAAATGTCAGAAAATTTAGACTTTTTATATAAAAATAAGAATGATTCTCGTGTTAAAAATCGTGTCTTTTTCATCACAGAGCAAATATTTAACTTAAAAATTAAATACAGTCAAACCTGCGAACAATGAACACCGATGAAAAAATAAAAATGGTCGTCGTTTGGAGGTTATTTTGTATGAATATTTCTTTAAAAATTAAGCGCCATTTAGAGATTCGAGTGTATAAATCAATCCGTAATAAATCGTATGATTAATATGAACAGTTACCACGAATTCCATGAATACTTTCGTCTACGTTTCTGTAAGTTAAAATATACTACAATACCAATTCTAAATAATAATATCAAGTGATAATATAAGAAAATATTATCACAATATCTTGATAGAAAGTATTAGTGATCAGAAAGAAACATTCCAAAGTTTTTATAAAGTTAAAAGTAATTTATGGTATACTACAATTTATGGAATCTGTTTCAAGACAGACAAGAACTTATCAACTAAAGAGATTCGCTTGCATTACTAGAATTACTTTTTACCATTTTCCTAGTTTGAGGAGAAAACAAATGTCTTTCGTACAATTTTTCACCCTGTTAAATGATGCTTTAATTACATAGCTTTTAAATTTGACCGTATAACATATAAAATACAAAATATTATTGAGAATTTGTGTACTTACATATCTTTGATGACATTCAAAAACCATAAAAATTGATATTTTCTTAGCAAACAAAAAAGGAAATTGCTACGTAGAAACAAGATTAAAATGCAAAGTATTTTTTAGAGTGTAAAACTTTGTTTATTCCTGAGAAATGTTAAATAGAAAATGTAACTTAAGCTCTAAAACTTCTATTTTTAACTTTTAGACTGTTAGATTATAAAGATGTTAATAGGAAGGAATATATATTACCTGTTAAGAAGATATTCTGTAGAAGTTTTTATTGTTTTATTTATAAATAAACACTAAAATGCATCAGAGAAGAGGAAAATATTTTTTTGTAGAGTATTATTAAATTATTAATTTAAAATTTGCAGTTATTATTCTTAAATACATTTAACAAATTTTTATGTGTTCTTTAAATAAATAAGTTAATAAAATTGATTAGAATATATTTCTAATGAGGATAAATTTAATTAATTTAGACATTTTTAAAAATATTTTCAAAGATTGGCTTGGCTATTTAATTAGTTTATAAAATGTTTATATTAATTTTTAAATAATTTTTGACTACCGAGCACTAAGAAGACTTTTTCTTCCCATATCCATTGTGGTTTTGGATATGATTTCAATGAGGGAGGAGTCCATGTGGTGGTCAAATGAAATAAGTGATTAATATTTAATTATTCATGAATAAAATGTAATTTTAGTTCTTATATTATATTCCTAAAGCCTCTGAGAGGAATCCAACGCCCAC
This sequence comes from Centruroides sculpturatus, assembly GCF_000671375.1. Classification (NCBI taxonomy): domain Eukaryota; kingdom Metazoa; phylum Arthropoda; class Arachnida; order Scorpiones; family Buthidae; genus Centruroides; species Centruroides sculpturatus. Next base: position 856,164 of record NW_019384311.1, on the reverse strand, counting down.
ATTACCCTCATAAGTACACCACAGCGTATCTAATACCTAAATAAGGACCAGTTTTCCATAAAACGTCTTCCTGGCATTCTCCCCCTTGGCAGGTCGCATATATATTGCGTTGCCTCTCATTTATCTTACAATCTTACAACGAAAGATATGGGGTAGTGAGGAACTGATCGCCCATATATATATATAAGGCTCTTAAGAATTGTAAAAATAAATGTTTCTCTTGTTATTTCATCGTTTATTATGGTCAGAAATTGATCATTTGTATGGCCATTAATGATAAAAATGGGCATTTGTCGACTTTTTTTTTAGCGTGTGTTTCATAGTGGCCAATTTCTTACACGATTGTCTCAAACGACATAACATAAAGCGATTGGATGAAAATTCAATCTGAAGCAATTACAACTCACATAAAAAGAACATTAGATTTAATGGGACAAGATTTGCTGAAATTTATCAAAACTGGGCTTATTATTAAATTATCACATGTATTTAAATTAATTTTGAGATTATAGTATTCATGTATGCCTTTGTAACATCATTTATAATGTAAATATCTAATGTTACAGTAATTTAAATATTGAATTTTATAAAATATATATATAAATGTACCTCAGTTTTCTATTTTGAATATTATTCATTACAGAAAAATATGATTAATGAACGTTTGTTTTCACATAATCAAAAGCAGAAAAATTTCTCTTTAGTATTCTTGTTCTATATTAAAATAAAATATTGCTGTTTAAAATCAAGTATAGTTCGTGACAAGATACTATATCAAATAATACGCAAAATTTATAAAATTATTCGATATAGGCTGCTGTTTACTATAAAAGTTAGAGAATATATTAAATTGAATCAGATTCATTTTAAAAGACTTGGACAGTGTACAGAATAAAGAGAATTTATCTCTAATCTAATGGTGTCCCGAACAGTGCTCTCTCTGGTTACGCCCCTACTTTTCTGGTCACGAGCTCCGAACCGTAACAAGCTTCCGTAACAAAAGTGGTGAATGAGAGATGGAAGCGGAAAAGGAAAAAAAGCGTGTTGGCACCCCTCTTAGAACGCTGTCCTCGGGAACTGAGTCGTCACGCGAGTATTCTTTTGGTGTTTAAGAATGAGACTGTGGAGAAATCGGTCTTAGACCGAGCAGATTCTCTTATCTTTGGGTGTTAAAGATTTCATACCCACTTCGAGCTTGTTACGATACTAGTCTGGAGGCACTGTTAAGTTATGGAAAATGCTTTATAGTCTGTCCAAAGCTTAATTTTTTGTTATTTTTCAACAATTCATTTACACAAATTGGTAAATTAATCGTCGAAATTCGATTTCGGCCGTCGAAACAGGGATATGAACCCTTTCAATGGTAACTTTCAATGTTCTTTCGACCTTGCTTTGTTGATGTTTTATCATTCTTTCAGAATTCGTAATTTTTTTTAAATTTTGAAGTTATGATAAATGTATTTTTTCTTTAAATATAGTAATTATATAAATTATACTTTTAATCTTTATAAGTATTCCTATATTCCTTGTGAAAATACATAAACTTAGAACACATAAGCTTGAATTTCAGTGTAATTTGAATTTACATTACTACATCAAGTCACTAATTATCATATATACAATTGTAATTAAAAAGAATCTGCTTTTAATTTAAAATATTTACAATATTTTTATTTATATTTATAAAAATTAATAATTTACAGGAGGCAATTATTAATTTTTCAAGCATATTCAATACTTGAAAAATTAATTTATGAATTTGATTATTCATCCATTCTTCTTTCTGGTTATTTGTTTGTTTAGAAATTTTAAAATTTAGAGCAAGGAAGACTAATGTATATTCGATATAATATAGAAGGAACGTTTGTCTACATTGTAATGCATTAGAAGAAATTCAAATTCAATTGTATACAAGAAAAGTAGTTCAAAACCTTGTAATCATTTTAAGAAAGACTCTAATTCAATATACGAATATTGTTTGCGAAAAACATATCTATATTCTAAGAAAAATTCTATCCTTTCTTATTCACTTTACTAAACACGAGACGAATTTAATCATTTTTTAAAACAAGTTTTCTCGTAATAATCATTAAATAAACAGAACATTTGTATCCGTTCTTCACTAATTTCTTTGTATAACTTCGTAGATTAAATTTGTTTTAAATTTAAATGTTTCTTTATTGGAAATTCCTTAATACATTAATAAATATTTTAAGAATTATCTGATTACTTTTCAGAGAAATTTGAGGGTTTTCTAAGAAAGTTTTCACTCCTATAAATTATCAATTTATTAGAAATATTAAATGTTTTCTAGGAAAGGTCAATTTACGTAATTTCTTCATTTTTGATTATTACTTACTTTATATATCGAACAAAACAAACTTTCTTTTTTAGAGAAAAATATAAGGAATAAGATAACAAATTAAATTTTTAAACTCTTAGTTAGTTTGTCAACATGTAATTATAGGTATTAATAAAAGAAAAATTAAGTATTAACTCTTCCAAAGTAGTTTTCTTTTTGTTTTTCGTAATTAAAGTTTTTCTTTGTTCATGTTTTAATCCGATTCGAATTACTACATATAAGATTAAATTCTAGTAATAGACTTGTATCTTTTTCATTTCTTTTTATAAATCCGTAGTAAATGATGCGCCTATTCCCAAGTGATGTAATCTGTTAAGTTCTTATAAAATTGAGAAAATAACATAATTCAGTAGAAGAAATCTGAGTTTTTTTTTCAATGTCCATTCTTTACTTTTGTTTCTTTATTGTATTACTTCCCAGGATGTTATATATAACAGAAGAAATGTAAGGCGATTTGACAAAAAATTAATTCCTCGAAATTTTTACTCTTTTAGATTCAGGGGACCTTGAAACGTCGAAAAATACACAAAAACTTTAGGGTTTTTTTTCTGTATGTATAGAAATTAGTATGTGTGGGGAGGCCACGATTTTTTCCATTTAACATGAAGCTTAATAACTCCTGTGCCTTTTGTCAAAAATTTTTAAAATTTTGTAGAGATATTTGTATATTCTGGGCACTGATGCTATTAAATTTTGGTGGTTAAACGTTTAGGTGGGTGGGAAAGTAGAAGAGGTCGCGTGTCATATCTCCGGTGGGGTCGGGACTTAATATTTTACTCGTTATTAGCATATACGATTATTTTTAAATTATAAAACCCATCCTAAAAATTAAGTTTTTTTGACATTTTATAATCATTAATATCATAAAATATTTTTTATATAATGTTACAAATTAACAAAAGAGTTACAGAGAATTTTCAAAACTTTCTGAATAATATCAAATTCAGGAAGTACAGATGAAGGAATTGTAAATTATATTTTAATAGAAGATAATTTTCATTAACAGAACTAAAAAATTGTTAGTCTGCAGCGTTACAGAATATTGATTTTATGTGACAGAATTACACTGTATATGTTCTGTATAAGAAATTTAAATTAAGAATTATAACAATATAAAAATTATATAAATTATTACACTATTAAAATTATAATAAATCTTCTGTCCATTATGGAAAGAAAAATATTTATTACACAAATAAATTAAATCCTACGATGATTTGATAAGAATGATACTTATAGCCTTACTCGAGTTGTTCAGAATTAGTAGGATTTATCTTGATGAGGGCATGGAGACGAAGCGGGTCGTGAAAAATGGAACATTAAATAAATGAAGCGAAATTACAAATCTCTAGATCGATTTATTTTGGACATCTCTGGACGAGATGATCTAATAAAATTATAGAATCCCTTAATAATAAAGACATTAAACTTTATTATTAAAGGTAATTCTAAACAACATGCATAAACCAACTCTGTGATAATATTTAAGATGTTAATTCATTTATTAAAAAATTTGTAAATTATTTATTGTATTTTTAACTCTTTCTGGTCTATGGGCATTGATAGGGCCTTTTGAACGCCATAATAGAAAGCTTACGATAGGGCCCGGATGGTGAGGCTTGATATATCTGGAACGATCATCCCTGAAAAATTCCTGAATTGATTCCGGATTTCCCAGAGAGGAGGGCTGTCATATTAAGCGCTTTCCATTCATCATATTATTTATTATTAATTAGACAAAATGTATAATTAAACATGTGTACAAAATTAATTTTAAACATGCACACCAAAACTGTAAAGTTTCGAGTTTTTTTGAATGATTTTTCTTTTATTAGTAAAAATAGAAAATATAGAAAATATGATACTAATATTTGAAAGATTTCTTTCATTAGTAGCATCATTTTCTGCTATATTTCTTTATTATTGCTAGAGATTTCTGATTCTCGCAACGTGATCTTACAATTTGTAGTGTTTCATTGTATTATCGTCGTCTCTTATTATTTTATTTGACGTGAATTTTGACCTTTGTAGTTTTTTACTTTTAAGAAATTATATAAATTTCATATATTAACATTATTTATTGATATAAATATATTTAAATGTAATTTCACAATTTAACTATTTTCAAAATTAGTAGTACTGTACATTTTATTCATTGTTTTTATATACGGCAATGCGACACATGGCCGTTCTGCTGAGAGGATGCCTTCCGGGAAGACTTTCTATAGGAAAGTTGTCCTTAATTAGGTGTTACACACGTGAAGAAAACCCGGGAAACTCCGCGTGGCCAGGTGAGAACCAATGACAAGTGTTTACTGCTAGTGTTTATAGTTACTAGTTAAAAATGAAACTCGGATTGACATTTCTCTTACACGTTTCTTGAATTAAAATCCCTTGTGGCTTGCTGCTAATTGATGATAAAAATCTGTAGAATAAGTCAAAAATTATACTAAAAGACATCAATCTGACATTTAAAATATGGAAAACATAATGAGAGAATCACACACTCTCTGGTGAATTAAAAAAAAAAAAATAGCTACATTAAGTAAAAAATGTATGAAACGAATAAAAAAGAGAAGAGATAATATCAAAAAAAGTATCACTAAATTTTTTTAAATGTCATCCACTAAGAAAATCGTCTTTTAACTCATGATATCATCCATTATCTTGAAGAGAATTGATGAAGAAATGAAAAACTTAACAGAAATGTACTAAAAAAAGTATCGTAATAAGCAACGTTTCGTATATTTTTATTTCTTTTCTGTAAATAAAATAAGAATTTGGATTATGTAATTCTAGATCCTTTTTATTTATTTATTTTTAAATCAATGTTTTGTAAAACGCCCACATTTTAATAAAACAAATTATACAAAAAAAAATATATATCAACAATGTTTAGTTCAATCTAATCAAACGATGCTGAATCACAATGGAAGATAGATGAGTTGTTAGGAAATATAAAAATCGACCAACCAACTGTTGTCCTACTTCGTTTACTTTTTATTGAAAAGATCTATAACTCATTGTTTTAAAATTTACTTTTCTAACAAAGATAAAAGAAAAAGAAACTAAAACAAAATAGAATTTATTAATCAATTAAGCAGATATTGGAGAGTAATAAAAGAGGGAAGAAACATATTTACATATAAAATATTCGAATTTTATAAATTAACATCTTGATAAATTCGATTTTCATGATTATTTAATAAAGAAGTAACATATATTTGTTATAATTTATGAATTTTTTTTTAATCTAAGGACATATCTAAAAAAATAAAAAGAAATAAACTAGGAAGTAAAGAAAAAATTGTGTGAAAATCAAGTGTACAGCAGCCTAAATTGTTTTACTAAATATTTTTATATTCAGCCAATGAAATTTATATTTATTAGTGTAATTAGTAATTATGTTAAGATAATTTTAATTGCATTTTATATCTTTTATATTTGTTAACTTCGATGTAGTGTTAAAGACTAAAACTGTGTAAAGTATGATTTTGTGTATTATAACACGTTGATAAAACTTTTTTCATAAATTAAATTCTAAAAAAATATCTGATAAAGAAACTACAGATATAGCTTTATAAAAACTTTTTACTTATCTTTTAAAAGATTTCCAAAATTTTGGTAAAATTTCGATCTACCAGATGATATATCGACTATTTGCTAAAATAGAACTTAGCTACCAATAAAGATTGCGAAGGTGACAGTAAATACACTTCAACTTTTACTATTTTATTAAAAATTCCCATCAATTCGATAGAAATATTTATGCAGCTGTAGAATATTTCTTCCATTTTAACATAAAAATATTACTTTACTTCAATTAAACACTAATCTATTTAAAATTTGACATTTTAACAACAAAGAAATGATCTTTAAGAACTTCTTTTTAATTTTTTGTTTTTTTTTACAGGGATGTATTATGAATTTAACTTGATTTGACTGTTTATTTAATTTTTAATGAGCAAACTTTAATATTCATGAATTTATCAGCAGTTTTTCTTTTTTATAAAATAATAAAATTTAAAACTTTCAATCGAGAAATGTAAAAACAAAAGAAAAAATTCCTCCTCTTTCTTCTTATTTATTTTTAAATTTAAAATTAATGAAGATAATCTTACAATTGTGTAATATAAGATCTCAAAATTTCTTATAATAATTAGAAAATATGAAATTAATGATTATATTCAATTAATTGATGTTCAATCTATAATATCTATTGAATAAAACTGCAAATTTAATTTAGTTTTTTTTTTATCTTCTCGCCTTGTGGATGCTAAGAAGGCCTTAAATCGTATCCATCGTGGGTTCTGTTTGTTTGTTTTGTTAAGTTATGGCAACGCAATACTTGGGCGATCTGCCTTAAAAAGACCTCCCGCGAGGTCTTTTTAAGGGTAACTGGTCCCTATTCAGGCGTTGAGAAAACCCTGAAAACTCTACGTGGCCAGCCTGTCCCGGCGAGGGGCGAACCCACGACCGAACTCCCAGTGTTCAGGGAACGAGCCACTTGGCCACCGTTGTGGGTTCAGACAACTCTACAATGGTAATAAAATGTTAAAATCTCTAGACAACTTCTTTTACAATATGAAACAGTTGTGAATCTGCTAAACTTTAAGTGTATTTTAAAGTAAAATTCTTAAAATTAAGATAAAAATACNTTAATTTTTTGTTTTTTTTTACAGGGATGTATTATGAATTTAACTTGATTTGACTGTTTATTTAATTTTTAATGAGCAAACTTTAATATTCATGAATTTATCAGCAGTTTTTCTTTTTTATAAAATAATAAAATTTAAAACTTTCAATCGAGAAATGTAAAAACAAAAGAAAAAATTCCTCCTCTTTCTTCTTATTTATTTTTAAATTTAAAATTAATGAAGATAATCTTACAATTGTGTAATATAAGATCTCAAAATTTCTTATAATAATTACAAAATATGAAATTAATGATTATATTCAATTAATTGATGTTCAATCTATAATATCTATTGAATAAAACTGCAAATTTAATTTAGTTTTTTTTTTTATCTTCTCGCCTTGTGGATGCTAAGAAGGCCTTAAATCGTATCCATCGTGGGTTCTGTTTGTTTGTTTTGTTAAGTTGTGGCAACGCAATACTTGGGCGATCTGCCTTAAAAAGACCTCCCGCGAGGTCTTTTTAAGGGTAACTGGTCCCTATTCAGGCGTTGAGAAAACCCTGAAAACTCTACGTGGCCAGCCTGTCCCGGCGAGGGGCGAACCCACGACCGAACTCCCAGTGTTCAGGGAACGAGCCACTTGGCCACCGTTGTGGGTTCAGACAACTCTACAATGGTAATAAAATGTTAAAATCTCTAGACAACTTCTTTTACAATATGAAACAGTTGTGAATCTGCTAAACTTTAAGTGTATTTTAAAGTAAAATTCTTAAAATTAAGATAAAAATACTTAGGTTGTACTTATTGTGATTTAGTGATACTTATTGTCTGAGGTTTTGTACGTTTATCCGCAGTTATTGAAAACAATATTTTACGTATTAATCGCTTGTTTTGGAGGTCTGAAACTGAAATCAATGTAAATAAATCCGAAAAGATGATACATATAAATGATTTTTAATGTTCTCTTCATTTACAATAAACTTTAATTTCATAATTGCTATTCGAGTAAAGACTATAGAGACAAACATTTTTCGAATATAATCAAATATTTACTAAAATTAGACTTAATTTTATATCATTTAACCCTTTTAAAAATTATCAAAATATACTCATGATATCATCCATTATCTTGAAGAGAATTGATGAACAAATGAAAAACTTAACAGAAATGTACTAAAAAAAGTATCGTAATAAGCAACGTTTCGTATATTTTTATTTCTTTTCTGTAAATAAAATAAGAATTTGGATTATGTAATTCTAGATCCTTTTTATTTATTTATTTTTAAATCAATGTTTTGTAAAACGCCCACATTTTAATAAAACAAATTATACAAAAAAAAATATATATCAACAATGTTTAGTTCAATCTAATCAAACGATGCTGAATCACAATGGAAGATAGATGAGTTGTTAGGAAATATAAAAATCGACCAACCAACTGTTGTCCTACTTCGTTTACTTTTTATTGAAAAGATCTATAACTCATTGTTTTAAAATTTACTTTTCTAACAAAGATAAAAGAAAAAGAAACTAAAACAAAATAGAATTTATTAATCAATTAAGCAGATATTGGAGAGTAATAAAAGAGGGAAGAAACATATTTACATATAAAATATTCGAATTTTATAAATTAACATCTTGATAAATTCGATTTTCATGATTATTTAATAAAGAAGTAACATATATTTGTTATAATTTATGAATTTTTTTTTAATCTAAGGACATATCTAAAAAAATAAAAAGAAATAAACTAGGAAGTAAAGAAAAAATTGTGTGAAAATCAAGTGTACAGCAGCCTAAATTGTTTTACTAAATATTTTTATATTCAGCCAATGAAATTTATATTTATTAGTGTAATTAGTAATTATGTTAAGATAATTTTAATTGCATTTTATATCTTTTATATTTGTTAACTTCGATGTAGTGTTAAAGACCAAAACTGTGTAAAGTATGATTTTGTGTATTATAACACGTTGATAAAACTTTTTTCATAAATTAAATTCTAAAAAAATATCTGATAAAGAAACTACAGATATAGCTTTATAAAAACTTNCCGCATAAAAAAAAAAAAAAAAAAAAATTCGGGGGTTCTTTCTGTATGTATGGATGTTAGTGTATATAGGGGGAAAAGATTTTGTTCACCCTGTTTGAAGCTTAATAACTCCTGTGCTTTTGGTCGAAAATTTCTGAAATTCTGCAGGGAGGTGAGGGTATCATGGGGATTGATGCTATTAAATTTTCGTGATTAAATGTCAAGGGGATGGGGAGATAAAGGAGATTGTGTGTATCTCCAGTAGGGTTGACATAATGACGATTTTACTCGTTATTAGCATTTACAATTTATTATAAAACTCATCCCAACCCTAAAAATTAAGGATTTTTGCTATTTTCTATTAGTTAAAAATAAAAAAATTTTTAAAATAAAATATGTTAACAGATGGCGCTGCCAAATTTTAAAATATTTCCGGGAAAGTTGAGCAACCCGTTGCTGGTTTTTTATACTAAGATTGTTGGAAAAACTCCTGGAGTTTCTCAGTCGGATTCGATTGTGGATCTTCCAGAGCTTCTTAGATGATCATATAATTGAAAAACATTTTAAAATACAATATAAATATAATCATAAATACAAATAAAAAGTAAAATCCTAAATTAAATTATAAAAAAATTTCTTGAAAAGAGGCAAAGCAAATTCGGAGAATATCGTAAATTTGTACGAAGATTAATAGAACATACTCAGCACACAGTATACTGTATATATATATTTGTCTCTAAATATTGGAAATAATATTTTAATATAACTTAATTTAAATTTAATTTAGTTCGATAGTAGTTAATCTCAATAGAATTCAAACAATGCAATTAAGAATACCTTAAACAACTGTTTATAATTGTTGTTTAATGGCATCAAATGAATCATAGATACAACGAATACGCTTGTTAGGCAGAAGTTATGTTTAGAATTATAAATAAATATAATACAGTGTTTGTTTGTATTCGGCAACACGACACGTGGGCCATCTGCTGAAGGGGGGTGCCTCCAAGGGAGATTGTTTTAAATGGGAAACTGGCCGTTATTTAGGTACTACAGACATAAAGATCAGCCCTTTGGTGAGGTGTGAACCCACGACCAACTAACTACCAATGTTCAATGGTTTTATCCACTCGATTACTGGTGGGCCTAATAAACAACGTTACAGTGTATGAATCAGAAATAAATTTTAAAATGTCATTTAGTAAATGTTATAGTGTTCTAAAGCTTAGAAACTGTTTAAAACTACTCTATTCTATAATATTATAATATCAAAATATAGTTAAACCTCCAAAGACGGTCACCTCTAATTATTTTAGGAACGTTTCTTTTTGAATAACCTTCAACCAATGGTTATTTTTGTTTATTTCCTATACTGATCGCTGTTCAGAGGTTTGACTATGTGTTATATTAGTCTATCAAAAGCAATTAAGTATCGACAAATTGTCTATTTAATAAATATAATAATAATAAATTTTAATCTAAATATTAAAGAGAAAATATTTTAAATTTTTAATTGAGATTTATATTAAGATGTTTACAGTTTGAATATTTCTTTATTCTTTGTAATGTTTTATATGGATGAATAATCATTTAACAGCAGTCAATTTTTCGACTTTGATGCCAAACATTGAACTCTGATAAAATGTAGAACAGGTGCAAGCGACAGTCTTATAAAGTTACTGGAATTTTGTGAATGTTGAAACCTATTCAATGACATAAATGCCTACTGTATGTCTTTCGATTTTATACTTCAGAGAACACGAAAGTAAAATGTTGTAAACAAGTTTAAATAGTATCGAATAACATTGTTGGATAAAATAACTTAGTCAAGTGGCTACACTGAAAAGTTTTGAATGTTACTATAATTCTATGCAATTTATGTACTGAACCAAATCTAAATAAAATATAACAAGGTAAAAAGTTAAATTGAAGGAAAGAATTATGAAAATGCATTCTTTCACAATATAGAAATTTAATATAAAATCAGTAAAAATTATTTAGTGTTTAAAAATTCCACTTAGTGTTTAACAAGTAAAATATTTTACAGTAAACAAGTGATTTCACTTCTTAATAACTTAGTTTAAAGAACGAACTTAAAGCAGTAGTCTTAATTGTCTTTGTTCACTGAATTTGTTTGTGAGAAAAACGAATTATTTCTAAAGTACACACACATTGTTCGACTCTTTTAATTAAAAGCCAGAAAACTAATTTTTTTTTTTTTTTTTGTAAATTCACTTTTACATGGATTTGCAGAAAATTTAGCTTGTAAGCAATTTCAATATATAGTTAATCTATTGAAGGATGTCAACGTTTAAAACGAACTTTATTGATCCTTTTTTAACCTTGACATTCCTTATTTGTTTATTGTTTTTATAGTATTCGAATGACTACTTAAGCGAACTGAATCTCGAATGGTAACGTTCCAAATTAATTTAACTGTTTTTAAAATATTATTAAGTTAGCTGACTTTTGGACCATCCTACTTTACACATACGAAAATCACAAAACTTCATGTTCAAAAATTAATTTACGTATTATTGCTGTTTGTTTTAAAATAATTGGAAAAATTTTTTTATTATTAAGGTTTCTTTTCTTTTTTGAATATTTTACAAGATCCTAGCGTGTATTAGTTATAACTACCACAGTTAAGAGTTAAGGAGGAGAAGGATATTAGTTTCTAGAAGACCATTCATCTTCAAAAACACTCTAACTTAATCTCATTATTAGAAGAAATAATATTCTTGCTAGAAAACAAATTATGACGAATGATAAGCCGTCATAGTAATAAGCCTAAGTACAAGTTTTTGATATTTATTTTTTAAAAAAATTTATTAATCCAATAATATTGACATACGACATTTTACATTTACAACTGGACAATATTTTTGATTTTAAATTAAAAAATTTATAGTAAATAATAATAAAATCTAAGTGATTTTTTCCATACATTTTTCATAAACTTGCAGGTAATACAATGACGTGAACCAATTCATCATCCTTGTATATCACATTTAAGTATTTATGTCTCTATAAAGAAGATAATTTATTATTTGTTAATATTTTAAATCCGCTACAGAAATCTAATCGACGTAAGAGGCTATTAATAAGGAAAACAATAAAAAAATATATATTTATGTATATTAACAAATTCGTACTGTGAAATTGTTTTCTCTTATTTTTAGTTTTATTTGTGACGTATGCTCGTACATCACCTTGACAGTTGGTCACCAATAGCAACCAAGGTTATATACTCATGTTTGTTCCATAGTTTCTGCATTATTATGACTTTTCTAACAAAAACAGAATCATATATCAAAACTGGTGAGAATTGTACTTTATCATGCGCTTCTACTTAATTCTTCAAATATATCTTATACGAAATATTTATTTTCTATCCAAATATTAGTAATAAAAAAATTAAGCATCCCAGTAATATTATTAACGTTATCATTAGTTTTAAATACGAATTGTAAATTTGTTTTTTTTAAGGTATTGGATGTAATTTATAAAGATTAGAATATTAATAAAAGTCATTTGTTAGAAAAGTACATATTTAGAGATTAAACTCGATCATTATAAAGTTTTTTTTNATATAGAATAAGTTATTTGTCAGGTATTATAAAATACTATAATATCTTTTATATGATATGATATAGCCATTTTTTCCTTTTAAATTTCAAACTAAAATTTCCTAATATATGAGATTATATTAATAAAAATTACACTAAAAGAAGAATTTATTCAACGGAATTATTAAAATTACATATGCAAATCATGCGTATATAGAAAAATACCTTAAAACAAAAACATACACCATATCCGTTCATGAGTAAAATGATTTTATAATGAAAATTTATTACTTTAAATTAGCTAATTACAGTATAAAAATTTTAATCTAATAAACAAAACTTATCTCAACATTTTTCAATTATGTTAAAGACTAAAATATGTAATTTATATTTGAAAAGTGGCCACAAACAAATCGATTCGACGTAACATCCTCTGATTAATTATAAACAGCACAAAACAACTGATTCGGTCATTTTTAATATATGTACTTACTGCACATTCTCCTTACACGCCACAAAACTTTCAGAATACCGAATAATAGAAGTCGACAATAAAGGAAGAATGGGGAAGTAATTGCATTACTAGCTGTATGCGCATTCATTAACTCTAAAATTAATAGAGAATTAGATCTATTTAAAAATAGCATTTTCTCTTACAATATTTAACATAGTAACTATACGTAAATCAGTATTATTTACCAGTATTCATATATATTTTCTTGCAAAAGAAGTACAGGGTGTTCGTAAAATTTTGTACAGGTTTAATGTATAAACTTTACATGAAACGAGCAATTATTTATTGTGACATTGTCACAATGCCGGGTTGCAATGTTTAATCATATTCTTAATTTATTTAATTTAAAATACATGTACTACATCTCAGATTAGTAGTATCCTGGCTGTGTACATCATACTTTTCCTGATAACAACAGAGTCATGCCAGTCATCTATATAGCTCCATTAAGTGGAAATTTTTGAATTGAAATCACATCCGATCTATACTGAAAGTTCTTAGGGGCGTCCTGTTCCTAAGCTTTCTATATCTGGTCTTGGCTTTCATCTAACATTTCTCTAACTGTTGTAACACTTTCATCTAACTGTTCTCGAGATTAAGGAAGGACTGACAAACAGACACACAGTGGGAATTTATAGGTCTACAGTTTTTTCAAATTGCAGCCCAATGAAAGAACAACTCAACAAGTTCTATTACACGTATTACAAGTGTTCAATGTGGACAACCTCCGTAACACGACATACATTCGGCGTATAGTTACAGGTGACGAAAAGAAAAAGATCACTTCCACGTGTCACAGGCTCACAGCTACCTGTCAGTTGCCTGAATTGATAGGATTGTCGTGGATATTGAGTCTATATATATATATATATATAGACTCAATATCCACGACAATCCTATCAATTCAGGCAACTGACAGGTAGCTGTGAGCCTGTGACACGTGGAAGTGATCTTTTTCTTTTCGTCACCTGTAACTATACGCCGAATGTATGTCGTGTTACGGAGGTTGTCCACATTGAACACTTGTAATACGTGTAATAGAACTTGTTGAGTTGTTCTTTCATTGGGCTGCAATTTGAAAAAACTGTAGACCTATAAATTCCCACTGTGTGTCTGTTTGTCAGTCCTTCCTTAATCTCGAGAACAGTTAGATGAAAGTGTTACAACAGTTAGAGAAATGTTAGATGAAAGCCAAGACCAGATATAGAAAGCTTAGGAACAGGACGCCCCTAAGAACTTTCAGTATAGATCGGATGTGATTTCAATTCAAAAATTTCCACTTAATGGAGCTATATAGATGACTGGCATGACTCTGTTGTTATCAGGAAAAGTATGATGTACACAGCCAGGATACTACTAATCTGAGATGTAGTACATGTATTTTAAATTAAATAAATTAAGAATATGATTAAACATTGCAACCCGGCATTGTGACAATGTCACAATAAATAATTGCTCGTTTCATGTAAAGTTTATACATTAAACCTGTACAAAATTTTACGAACACCCTGTACTTCTTTTGCAAGAAAATATATATGAATACTGGTAAATAATACTGATTTACGTATAGTTACTATGTTAAATATTGTAAGAGAAAATGCTATTTTTAAATAGATCTAATTCTCTATTAATTTTAGAGTTAATGAATGCGCATACAGCTAGTAATGCAATTACTTCCCCATTCTTCCTTTATTGTCGACTTCTATTATTCGGTATTCTGAAAGTTTTGTGGCGTGTAAGGAGAATGTGCAGTAAGTACATATATTAAAAATGACCGAATCAGTTGTTTTGTGCTGTTTATAATTAATCAGAGGATGTTACGTCGAATCGATTTGTTTGTGGCCACTTTTCAAATATAAATTACATATTTTAGTCTTTAACATAATTGAAAAATGTTGAGATAAGTTTTGTTTATTAGATTAAAATTTTTATACTGTAATTAGCTAATTTAAAGTAATAAATTTTCATTATAAAATCATTTTACTCATGAACGGATATGGTGTATGTTTTTGTTTTAAGGTATTTTTCTATATACGCATGATTTGCATATGTAATTTTAATAATTCCGTTGAATAAATTCTTCTTTTAGTGTAATTTTTATTAATATAATCTCATATATTAGGAAATTTTAGTTTGAAATTTAAAAGGAAAAAATGGCTATATCATATCATATAAAAGATATTATAGTATTTTATAATACCTGACAAATAACTTATTCTATATATTGCAATATTTTTTATATTTATTGCATTTTAGAATTGAATGAAATTAATGTAAATTTCTGGTTACATTAAATTTTTGTTGTAATGTTTCAATTATATCCTTTTTTATATAGGCCTATAATTGAATTTACGTCTGTCTTTTTGTTCTTTTTGTCTATCCGTTTGTTCGAGTATCACGTAAGAACGGCTGTATCGATTACTATAAAATTTTGTACATATATTTAAAATAGTTCTGGAAAGGATATAGTCCAAGGATGGTTAAACCTTCTAACGATAGGAGTTATACATCACCTATCGAAAATACAAAAAAGCCTCATCCTCTATTGAAATGTCTATTGGAGAGCCGCTTCATGTATTTATATCTATATGTATCAATAGTTAAAATCTTATTTGTAAACATGTTTATGTGATGTAATTTATATCTATTATTTTTTTAAATAAAATCTGTACAAAAAAATAATAACTGAAGAGATGACATTATGACCCAAAATGAATTTCCATTAATAAATCCTATATCAATAAGAGTTCCTTGTGTGATAAGTTACTGACAAAAAGCCAAAACCTTTAAGTTTTTAAAAAAAATCCACAGAAACCAGCAACGGAACGATTAACAAAAATTGCTTTGTCTACACCCTACACGACACTACCAATCCGGCTTACACAGGTTTTACTGTATTTTGTTGTGACGAACGTTTTCAGATTATGTTCTTTGCTCAGAATTCTGTATTTCTAGAGACATTTTACAAAATTAAAGTCGAAAGTACTTCAACTATATATTTTATTGATGTTAATTAATTTTGTTATCTGTAAACAGTGCTTGTCAGTGTTTTATTAATTCATGGTCATAACGACAATAAAAAGATGTTCATTCTACCAATTGCACTTTATGTCTAATTTAGGACTATTATTTAATTAGTAATTAAACTTTAAATTGTTACAAACAACGCAGGACTCGTTCACTTTCATTTATGAACGATTAAAAAACAAATATATTATTTATATTATCGGTATTTGAATTCACATAGCAATATTTTTACATGTCAGAAAGTAATTAAACTCGGGTGATTTCAATTGAGTTTATAAATATATTGAATATTTTATTTCAGAAGTAGGAAACATTTAATAGATTTATGAAATATAATAAATTTTGCTTTACTATCACCTATTTTATAATCCCTATATTTTACGAATGATACAGTATACAGTTTGTGTTACGTATTCAAATACTACATTTATTGGCCATCTCGTTGGTATTATCATAATTTTAGTTTGTTTTAATTACTTTTATTCTAAGAGTAACAGGGAGTTTTCCTGCTCGTCGTGGTTCTCTAGATTTACCATAGGAACGGCGCTGAGCTAAATATTCTAATTAATCCATTGATGAAAATTTCTGAAACTAATGCCAAATTGAAACTAAGCCCTATTAAACGACAGGCTGTTCTGTTTTGAATATGTTGGGTCCCGATCTTCATCACTAGGAGCCATTTAGACATAGCTGAACCCACAATAGTCATGGCCAAAAAATCCCTCTTATTGCCCACAAAGAGACGTATATAGGGGAGAATAAGTCATCATAGCTTATATTGCAGGGGCGTAAAAAGTCGTTTGTGGGCTCGATAGAAAAGTTTACAAGGGTTCTAAGTAAATAAATTATTTGAAAATTTATTTTCAGGACCTAAGTAAATACGGAAGTGCAATACGTGGGCGATCTGACGATGAGTAATGACTCCCGAGAGGTCTTTTATAGAAAACTGGCCACTATTTAAATGTTACTAACGTGAAGAAAATCCAGAAAACTGCATATGGTCAGCCGTTTGACAAGACACGAATCCACATCCAACTACCAATACTCTGTGGTTTTATTCAGTTCACCACTGATATTTTCCTGTCATTTTCCTGGCTGTTATCCATAACAGAGAGATAGTATGGCAATCTGTCAAAGAATGATCCTCAAGAATTTACATTTTTGGACTCAGGACACCTTAAATGCAAAAAAAATTGAGATTATTTCTCTACGTATGGATGTTAGTGTGTGTGAGAGAGGGAAAGAAAACAATTTTGTTCACCCTCTTTGAAGCTTAATAACTCCTGTGCTTTTGATCGAAAATGTCTAAAATTTCTGTAGGGAGGTGAGCGTACCAGTGGGATTGATGCCATTAAATTTTAGTGATTAAAAGTCGAGGAGATGAGGAGATAAAGAGGATCGTGAAGGACAGCGGTAGAGCATCTGTGTATTTTATGTATGTCTCGTGCCTCTGTAGTCTATATACGTTGACTTAATAAAACAAGTTATTGTTAAGCATTTTATATTACAATAGTGCTTTAGTGGTAGGACGTAAAAAATAAAATTTTGGGATGATGTCCGAGCACATGTGAATCCCGGGCTTAAGGAGTTTCACTTCATCATCACCATCTTCGTGGACCATGCTTATATGCATATATGTTATATATTGATATATAAATATTTTAAAGAGAACTATATATATATTTAATTCCTTACAAAAAGATCATTAATAGTAAGAAAAAGATTGAAATGTTTAAATTAATAATTTATACATTACAAACTAAATTTACCTATTTATAAATTTCCTGAATTTAGTGTACTTTTCCTGAGATTCCAAATTTTAGTTAATATGTAAATAATTTATTACTTTCTATTAATTGATTCATGAAACATCTCTTCCTTCAACAAACTATAAATGTTTGAAATAGTTTCTTGACGTTAAAATATATAGGATTCACACTAAAACTGTATAGACTAATGTATATTATTTATAAACGTATTGAGAAATTTTAATTTTTAAACTTACACTTGACACAATCAAATAAATATATATTTTATAGACAAAATTAAATTCGTCACTCTATTATTTTAAATTATTATTTAAGTAGGTACTACAGACATAAAGATCAGCCCTTTGGTGAGGAGTGAACCCACGACCAACTAACTACCAATGTTCAATGGTTTTATCCACTCGATTACTGGTGGGCCTAATAAACAACGTTACAGTGTATGAATCAGAAATAAATTTTAAAATGTCATTTAGTAAATGTTATAGTGTTCTAAAGCTTAGAAACTGTTTAAAACTACTCTATTCTATAATATTATAATATCAAAATATAGTTAAACCTCCAAAGACGGTCACCTCTAATTATTTTAGGAACGTTTCTTTTTGAATAACCTTCAACCAATGGTTATTTTTGTTTATTTCCTATACTGATCGCTGTTCAGAGGTTTGACTATGTGTTATATTAGTNGAAATTTATAAGATATATAAAAGAAGAAAAAACATTTTTATTGATTATTTTTCAATTGAACATAGTTTTTTTATTGAACATTTTTTTCAGAAATTTTCAGTAATAAATAAAGTAAATTTTAAACCAACCTAAAAAATACAATAATTGTCATCAAAAGAAGATGTGGGAAACATGTATTTAAAATTACTTTTAAGAATATTTTATAAGAAATTTTAAAAATAACGTTTAAATAAAATATTGAATTTATGAAACTTTAGCAGAATGATTCGTGTTTAAAATGACCACATTTAAAAATTTATATTGAGTTATTTTTGCAATGCTATTTCCTACGAGACACGTGCTATATATATACATTATTGTAATACCAATTGTCTGCGATTCACGTATGTTAGTCACTTCAGACTATAGTACGTGTCTTGCAGGATGTTTCATGCTGTTTACGACATCATCAGAAGTTCTCCTGACAATAACGATCGCTGTTTTACCAATACATATGTATTGCTAGAACATTAGTCACTGCTGTCAGGAAGATAATCAAAGACAGCAACTAGTTTCTCTACACATTAGAGACACGTTATTCGTAAATTGTCCCCTCCGTACGGACGGTTCGCGGCTGGTGCCCTTATTCTCTTCTTATCCCCTTCGCTCTTTTCCTTCCCATTCCCACCAACTCCCCACCCTTCACCCCACCCTATCTCCATCCCTCCCTCTTCCTTTCCTTCTGGCTATACCATCGAGTTAAGTCCTTTTCTTTACAAACTATAAACTATAAACTACACATTAGAGAATATTTAATAGGTCGTGATCAAGATAATTAATCAGTGCATTTTATATTCTTTATAATTATATGATATGTTATATTATATCTATTATGCTGATCGAAGAACAATTAATATTGTAATTAGCTAAAAAATCTAAAGAATATTTTCAAGCAAATAATTGATTATTATCCCGGCTGTTATAGGCTTATATAACAGATGGAACGTATGGCAGAGTTTGGTGGTTAAAGGTCGAGAAATGGGGAGATAGAAGGGATCATGTGTCATATCTCGAGTGGGGAGTCGAACTTATTGAAGATTTTACTCGTTATCAACACTTCAATTTTTTATAAAACTCATCTTTACCCTTAAAATTAAGCTTCTTGCATTTTATAATAATTGTTATTTTAAAAATTTATTTTAATAAAATATTATAACAGATGGCACCTCCACAAGTTTTAATTTTTTGCAGGGAAAGTTACGCAACTCGTTGTTGGATTTTTAAGTAATATATTTGTCATACGGCATTCATTTTAATATCAATATTTCGTTATACAGTATTCGGTAGCGTAGCCAAAAAAAAATATCCAGGAAGAACCCATACTTTAAAATACTTTGAAACTTTTTCTTTGAATGAAAAATATTAGNTTTGTCATACGGCATTCATTTTAATATCAATATTTCGTTATACAGTATTCGGTAGCGTAGCCAAAAAAAAATATCCAGGAAGAACCCATACTTTAAAATACTTTGAAACTTTTTCTTTGAATGAAAAATATTAGTAATTTTAAGTTCGCCTTGTATTTTATTTAGTTTATATTTTTTAATTATTAAATACTATTAAATCAAAGTGTAAAATATTTTTTGCTGAGTTATTAGGTTTACAAAAGTAATCATTACTAAAATTTAACATTTCTTGTTTAAAACTATCAAATATTGCTTTTTATTTACATTTTCTAATAATTTTTTTTTTTACTTTTATCTTAAGAAAACACTCATTTTATGTTAGTAACAAAAGATTGTTTCCAGTAAAATTTTATATACTGTACATCGATAACAGATAATTTTTCTTTTTCAGTCTGTAAAATTGATTTTTGAAACAAGTTCATTTGTGAATGTAAAGTCCGGGTTATAATTCGCTCATAGGATTTTGAAAAGCTTTTTACAATTTTTGTCGTACTTTCAATGGATAAAAAGTATAATCTTAATCCTTCATACAGTTTTAAAATTCTCTCCATAACAGAAAAAAGGCTCAGACACCTTAAAAACACTCCATCGTATGCTTCCCTACATACGGTAAGAATGTTTTTGAGGTTATAAATTTTCATTACAGTACTTTCTACATCTATACTCAAACTATTACATCTTATGCATTGTATTGTGTAAAATATGAACTGGGCAACCAATGACAATATAAATTCTTTCTATACTCCAATTCTCCCCTTAAATAACTGAATACATCATTTCCTCCAATAGATGAAAGTCAAGATCATATGTGGAAAGTTTAGTTTTAAAAAGCCCTGATTAACTATGTACAAACTTCTGATTTAGACTGAAAGTCACGTGATTGAAGTAAAAAATTTTCCCCTGAAAGGATTTGTATAGATGATCAGCATGACTCAATTATTAAAGGAAAAGTATGATGTACAGGGGCAAGCCACTACTAACTTTAGGTGGAGAGCATATATTTTAAATTAATTTGGCAATATTTTAAATGGTATTAGCATTGTTTTTGATCTAGTAGAGTTGAAAAAAAACAAATACAAAACTGCTTTCAATGTTTACAGCTAATATTTTTGTTGTCTTGCTAACCTTAGGCTATGGTTTACATTTGATGGATAAAATATTACTTTCATTTAAAAAATATAAAAGTGTATATTTTTTTAACGAAATTTATAAGATATATAAAAGAAGAAAAAACATTTTTATTGATTATTTTTCAATTGAACATAGTTTTTTTATTGAACATTTTTTTCAGAAATTTTCAGTATGAATAATGAATAATAAATATTCTATGAAATTTGCATTTACTTTCTGTTTAATATTATTAAATTGAAAACACAGTTTTAGTTAGAAGTTGCAAATGTCTCTTCGGAAAACAATTTTTTGTTTATTAAATACACTTTCTTCTTTCTTCTCTATAATTAAATGCTCTGTCTAGAATACATTTGTATTACATATTACATAACTAATGAGTGTAATAAAAATAATATATTATAGAAATTATTATATAATGAAAAGTTCGCTTACTCCTTTGTTATAGAATAAATTACTTTAGTATTATTTCACAATAGAATCTTATTGTTTCACAATAACATCTTACATACCATACTACTTGACATAGACTAGAATAGAAAGCTTTAAACCTTCAATTTTATTTAATTTAATGTAAACTAAGTAATAGAAAACCAGAAATATTTTATTAAATTTTTTATAAAGCACATTATGTATACATTTTGACGATAGTTTATAGTTTGTGCCGCCTCTAAATATTCGCCTCTCGTATGTTCAATCGACGGATTAATTTTAAATTATTATTTATTGATTTATAAATGTAGGGACTGTTCATAAGTTAGTTACATGGATGGGGAATGCTTACAAAAATGTTGCATAACACTAGGAAATTATTCCTAGGGTGATTCATTTATTGTTTTAGAAGAGTTTAATAACAAACCTTCTACTGTTTGTCACTGCCTTGTACGTAAAGGTAATTTATTTAAACTTCAATTAATTATTTTTGACATTATAATAGCAGTATTATCAATTTTTATATATACAGTAGAGCGTCGATTATCCGAAAGTCAATAAACCGAAACGTCAATCATCCGAAAGAATTTCAGTCGGCAAATTTAAATTTTTGCTGGTGCTGTGGCGCTGAAATCTTTGGCTATATCTTGGGCTATTCAAATATTTTACGTTTTTGATACTAAATTAACTTCTGAAGTATAATTTTTTACTGTTCTTAACAAACTATAAACTATAAACTACACATTAGAGAATATTTAATAGGTCGTGATCAAGATAATTAATCAGTGCATTTTATATTCTTTATAATTATATGANATGGGATAAATTAATATATTTTTTCGTACATAATCGGTAATCCGAAACACCGATCTTCCGAACAACCCCATTCCCCAATTGATTCGGATAATCGACGCTCTACTGTATTTTCATTTTAATTTCATTATTTTTAACGTATTTAATTAAATTCTAGAATTGTTTAAAACTAAATACTTTCACAAATCAACTATTAGATATTCAAAATATTTTAAATCATTATTTTATCTACTTATAAATTAGACATAAATAATTTACTTGAATTTTATGAATTAATCTACTGAGAGTTGAATTGAATAAATATATATTTAGTAGTGTCGATGAAGTGGAATGTATTCAGGGTATATGATTGATGTATTCTCAGAATTGCATTAATCTTTTCAATATGTCTAATTGAGTATTCTAATTATCCATAAGCCCGCTTACATTATAGTAATATCTTTCAGATTCGTTTATTACACTTAATTTAATGGCTTCAAATAAATCTTATATAAGTGAATTGATATAATTTTAGATTAATTAGCCTTATAATAAGATGAATTTTTCTAAAGTAAATGTCAGTTATATAATCCTAATTCTAAGAGTTTCATTAAGTATAAAATAACCTTAATATTAATTAGTTTTTCATGGTATAAATATTATAATTTTCTATTAAAATGTAATAAAAAAGTTGTTAAATTATTATAGAAAATGATATTTATTTTCAATTTTAAAATTTTAATTGTATAAATCCTCATATTTTAAAATAATTTGCTTGTAGTCTGTAAAATATATTTACCTATCTTACAAAATTAGGTAAAATTATCTTAAATATATTACAAAATTTATAAATGATAAATGATAATTTTACAAGTGCTACCTCATAAAGGATAATTATTATAGTTTAATTATATTTTAATACCTTACAAGTAATGATTATCAGGTATTACTTGTAGAGTATTAAAAGATTCGTGTAGAAAGATTAATATTATTGAATTTACCAAAATGAATTTCCATAGGGTTAAAAGTAAAAATCATACGAGTATACTTAAATATTTTTAATCTATTAAATGATGAAAGAAAGTAATTTAAATATAGGGTATTTAAACAAAATTAGAAAACTTTTTAATCGACTTTCATCTATCTAACACCATTTTTGAGATTAAGGAAGGACAGCCAACAGATGGACAAACAGTGGAAAATTATAGGTCTGCAATTTTTTTAAAATTTCAACGCAATTAACTATCGAGCAAGGAACAGGAAATATCAATCGTCTAACTATGAATTTGCATATAGGAACGGGGATCTTGGACATATACATCAATGCCTATTATCGTATGCAAATTAAGTTCATAGAAATGTTTATAATAATACATTTTTTAATAAAAATTGTTTATAAAATTAACAAATCGTTCATCCTTCGTATCGTTTAGGAATCACAAGTTAATAAGTGTTTTCTTCTGTGGATTTCAGATTACAGAACTCAAAGTTTTATAAGAGTATTTCGTACTTTATAAACACCTTTTGTTGTCCGACATAAGTTTCCAACTTTTAAAATTTCATTTTAAAATATTGAAATATTTATTTATATTGATTATTAATAAAGACAATTTTCGATTATTTTCTATTGAAGTACCGAATGCCCACACTCCTCTGAATTTGGTTGCATAATTATCTCTATATAGTCAAAATTAAACATAGATTGAATATGCTGTGGCCTCTTCGAAGCCAAGACTAAGATGTTTCAAAGAATTCTAAAAAAGAATTTTTATTTCCATTTTGCAACATCTGAAAGTCTAATAACAACTGTCAGAGACTGATGTAATGATTTCCAACAAGTTAAAAATGATAAAAATGAGGTATATATGTTATTGTGAAAGACCGAAATTAGAGAATGTCGATACATACAAAATACATCGGCGAAAGACCGAATATTTGGTTGTATTATTATACATTCGAACAATCGCCGGTGTATATCGACAAGCACAGATAAGCTTTGGTGGAGGTCGAAACGACACCCGAGAAGCCGATGTCGACAGAGAGGCGACGGTCTATCGCAAAATTCTTCGCCCTTTCCTTCTGCTCAAATTGATGATACCGTACGAATACAAGTCCCAGTGTCGACCGTGTCTGTACAGATGCCCGAAACGTGTTGGCGGTTGTTGTTGGAATAGAAGATTCCGACTTTTATAAATTAGCAAACAAAAATGGTATCCTCAAGCAGCTTTATACCCGTAATCAGTTCGTAATTTGTAAAGAAAAGTTACTTTACATAGATGAGATTTCTTCTCAAGAAATATCGCTGAGAGAAGCAGCTGCGACTAATTCGAAAAGTGGAGGGCAAGGCTATACACGCTGCCATTGCAAACAGAAGTGTTCCACGAATAAATGCAGTTGTAAAACAAGGGACTCTTGTGCAATTCAAAGTGCCATAACAGTTTAAGTTGTTGCAATAAATAAGATTGTATAACGTTAATCACATAATTTGTGTAAGTTTATTATTGTATTATTTTCTTTAATGGTTAAGAATATACTGTTCGTTTTAGGTTCAGCAGTTTATTTACATTGCTGATACTTTAGCCTTCTCCTATTTTGACATATTAAAAAGTTGTATTTTTGTCTGAACGTAATAAAAATATTTTTATTCAACATTCAACATTAGTGCATGCTGAATGTCGACATTTGCCGGTGTAAATGAGAAATAATGATATTTAGCAAATATTTCGTACATACACGAAACGACTGTGTGAATGCTGACATTTATTGGAGAATGTTGACATTCGCCAGATATCGGTCATTCACAGTAACATATACAAAGAATTGAAGGAACATAGATATAATTTCTAGCCAGCCTTTGCTATCATTCTGGTCACACACAATTTGTATAGAAAATAAATTTCTTCACTCTGGTAAAAATTTTTAAACTCTCTTCGCCCTGTCAGCATCGAAAGGACCTCTATTCAGGTAGCCCATTATGGGTTCAGTCATGCCGATAAACGGATGGGGCTCACCAGTGGCCTAGCGATTCAGTTCCCTGAAGACTGGTTTGGAAGACTGAGAGTTTGGCTGTGGATTTGTGGATCGTCAGGATGGGCTGGCCACGTGGATTTTTCGGATTTTATCCACGTCTGTAATGCCTGAATAGTTACTCTTAAAAAGACCTCCCGGAAGGAATCTCCCCTAGGCAGTTCGCCCAAGTATTGCGTTGTTGTATCTTCACAAAACAAACAAACGGATGGTCGAAGCGCCGGATGGACCATCCGAGTCACCCCAGAGCTCTACGTAGGTTGTCACCGTACCACTCGATTATCCGGCCGTCTGAGAAATTTTAATTTAATTTGCATTAACTTAGTTTAATAAATTAAATTTTATATTTAATATTATTATAAAAAATAAATATTGTTATTTTTAATTATTTTAAATTACTGTGTAAGATTGATAAAAACATTTAATGTAATTATAAAACTTTTAAATGAAAGAAATTCTTACTCTGGTTTTTATAATATTTTTTCATATTTGTTTTTATTACTTAATTAATTAATTTTTTATTCATTGGGTAATAAATAATAATTAGCTTAATAAGTACTGTAAGAAGGAGGAATTTAAAGTGTATAGATGATAAAGAATAAACTTAGATTTGTGGCTCTCGGATTGATGAATAAAACAGTTTTTAACATTTTCAATATAATCTAAATAATAACACAGCATTTTACTTGTTTTTGAAAATATTTTTTGTAATTTATTATTTATGTTAGAAACCCGTAGAAATACTAGTATCATTTAAAATATCACATATAATTCAACAAAGCACAATAAAGATTTTAAAGTTAGACGAGCTGTCAAAGAGTGGACTATATATTATTTTACTACAGTTATTAAAATAATTGTGAAATTACTAACTGAATATAAGGACTTGCTAGAATATAACTAACATGTAGGAATTAACGAATTAATGTTTGTATAATAAATTGTTTACTTTAATATTTATAATTGCCTTATCTCTTGGCAAGAAGGATTTACCTTTTTACTAATAAAAATTATTATTTTTTATTAAGAGAGATTACAATGTACTTTCTCATTTAGAACTCGTGTTTTATATTCCTCTTTCTTCTCTCGATAACCCCTTAGATATAGAAAAATTTTAAAAATTATATTATTCGAATAAATAATTTTATATTATGCAATTTTATATCAAATTTGTTATTTACTACGGACGATAATTTTGTTGGTAATAAGATTTTTGGATCGTTATTTCAATTTGCAAGGCAATTCCTTGATTATTAATTATATATTTATTTTACATTCAAACGTTTAATAACTAATTTAACTTTGAAAATGAAACAGTATTCAATTAAAATAACGGGTAAAATTATTATTTTATGATTTTGAATAAGTTTATAGTAAGTATGATTTTGGAACGAAACTTATTTATTTCATATACAAGACCATTTAAAAGCAAAAAATAATTATAGAAAACTAATTTATAGAATAATGACAGTGCATAAATCTAATATATAATTGATAAATAGACTATATATAAACTAGAAATGCATTTTAAAAGTAACTTTGTAAAAAGAATTAGATTCTCTTTTATATTCAAAATTGTAGCATATAGATCTAAGTTTTTATTTTGATAAAGTACTACGCCATTCATTTCGGTATTGAAAAGTAATTCACTTTTTTTTTACTGAAATGAATGGTGTAGTGCTTTTTTTCAAATAAAAACAGTTCTACATATCAAAATTTTCGATATAAAAAATATAATATATAGATATAAAAAGAAATATCTTTTTTATATCCATAATTTTATGTATAGAAGATAAATTTTAAAAAGGTCTTAGTTTAGATAAACTTTAAGCAAAAATTGAAGTGAAGAACCAATTTTATTTATTGTTTTCTTAGTTATTTTTAATAAAATTACACTAGGATATTGTTTTAATGGTGCCCGATTTAATAAATTTCGGATTTAACGGACAAAAAAGTTTATCCTGACAAAAAAATTCAGAATACTTTTTATTTTTAAATTCGCCAACAGAATACATCTAAAAGGTTGAGTCGAGAAGTCCGAGTGTATAAAGTACTACATGTACGCTGTAATAATATTTTATTCATATTTACGAGTATATAAACATTTTAACATTTCAATACCTCCATTATTAACACAGTAGAACCTCAATAACTAGACACCGACACCTCACGGGAAAAGCTACACGTGTTGAGTTATGCGGGTTGTCAGAGTTAGCGAGGTTTCGCGATTTTAAATTTTAACAGTTGACGGTGTCATTAGGCCTAAATATAGTTCTGCATAAGCAATTTATCACATTTTGTATTATTCGACTTTCTATCTTACTACTTGTACATAATAGTGCTATTAATTTAATTTAAAATATATGCTCTCCATCTCAAATAAGTAGTAAGATAGTAGTGGCTTGCCCCTGTACATCATACTTTTTCTTTAACAATAGAGTCGTGTACGTCATCTATCTAACACCTTTTAAAGGAAAAGTTTTGAATTGAAATAACATTACTTCCTGTTAGCATCGAAAGTTCATATAGGGTCTTCCTTTCCCTAAGGTTTCCATATCTGGTCTTGTCTCTCATTTATCTAACTCCGTTCTCAAGATTAAGGAAAGACAGACGGACGGACGACAGTAGGAATTTATAGGTGTACAATTTTTTCAAATTTCTAATTAATGAACTTGTCTGGTTAATGAAAATCAACTATCTTTCTCAAAAAGAGTAAAGTGGGACATCCGCATGCGTTTACTCATGGATCTGTAGATTCCAAAGACTTAGATTTTCTCCTTATTTTTTGCAATTACCTTACTATTGTTTGTGGGACATTACATATTCTTTCGAAACATCAGAGTTTTTTTAATGTCTACGTTTTTTTAAGTGTTAATGTCTGCAGCTTTCGTGGAGCCGTCGTAAAAATGTATTGTGCACAGCAAGTACACAAATAAACGAAATGAACTTAGTAGTCAAAACTATAAGAGTAGAGAGTCTCTTCTAGGATTTTTCCGACTTGAAGAGATTTAGATAACAGCAGCTTTTCTGGGGTTGAAAAGTACAGTAGACTGTACAGGGGAATGTTCACACAATATGTGTTACATTCTCAGGAACACTTTCTATCTCTTTAAAATATGTAGAATGTCACGGGTCGTCAATCGACGAAGTCGTCTTAATATAATATAATGAGGTTTTGTCCCATAGATTAACACATTACACCAACCAAAATATGAAAAATGTTGAGTAATCTAGGTTGTCGAGATATCTATGCGATGAGTTAGCTTGGTTTTACTATATCTGTTTTAAAAATATATTTGATTTAAAGGACTTTTATTAATAGCATATACCCACTCTCACAATTAGTGTTAAGTTCAGGATCTACTGTATTTTTGTATTACCGTAATTAAACAATTTAAATTAAATCGAGTTGAATGCGAATATTTGCAACCAAAAAGCGAACATTTATATCCATTTCCTTTCAACAGTGTTATTGCAAAGTTATTATTTTCCATTTTCTATGATTTTTATAATAACATTCTTCAATATTTTGTAACGTTGGCACAAGTTATTAAGATTTCGAGTATTCAGGATTATTTACAATCTATCAAAATTACTCAGTTACGACTGGCTACCTTACAAATTTCAACGATTTAATTACTGATTGCTAAATACTGAAAACATTACAAGAAACAGCCGGATTAGCAAGTAGACTCTTGCTAATCCGGCTGTTTCTTGTACAGAGGAATGCCGGATTACTGGCAGTGCATAAGCCTAAATGCAATGAATAACATGGCGTAGCATCTTTTGGTACTGATTCTATTTGGAGGAAGACAGGCAAATAATACGGCTCACTAATATACAATGTACTGTACGTATTAAATAATATAAAATAACTTACGTGTAGTGCAAAATTAAATAAAATCAGCAATGATTAAACAAGTTTACTAATAGTAATTCATTGTAAAGTTAAATAAATTGTTTTAATTTTGATATATTAATTTTATTTTACATAATCCACGGTACTAAATGATTTTAATTTAAGAAATAAGAAACTAGACTTAACAACAGACAGAAAGTTGTGTCCCTCTCTATCTTTACGTTGTTTGCATGTATTATAATACTAGCAGGTGGGCCCGGCGTTGCTTGGGCAAAAGTAACGATAACTAAGATTAAGATTATTATGTTACAGTCAACCTTACCCGTTTTCACAGAATGCAAGAATTGGGTCCCCTTGTTTCCAGACTAATTAGAGAATTTTTAAATGGGTCTAAAAATATGTTCGATTTCCCGCAAAAACGAAAAAAACTGCATCTGCGTATTGCACGTCGCTTTCTCTTAACAATTCCATTGTTGACACTTCCATTGTTACTTAAAACTTTTATTGTTACTTAAAACTTCCATTGTTACTTAACACTTCCATTGTTGATGGAAGTGTTAAGCCTTAATCCTGTCCCTCTCCCCCGTGGGGAGGAATTTCGAAAAATCCCTTCTTAGTGTGCGTTCTCCTAACGTACCCTATCTGTGTACCAAATTTCAACTTTCAACTCCTAACCGTTTGGGCTCTGCGCTTATTATTATTATTATTATCATCATCATCAACCCGTCTCGATTATATATTAGATATAGACTATTGAAATAATGCAAGAACCTTTCTTTACAATTACCATTGTCGTCATTACCAATATTGCGCAGATTACGCTGTAATGGTAAGGACAGGTGGAAAAATAGAAAGAGATCAGGTGTATATACTATGCTATTAGAAAAACCAGAGAAAAAAACTTAATTATACAATATAACAACACAACTGAAAGAATGTAAAACATTTATGAGATAAGAAATAAAGAATATAAAAGTAAACGAGCAATTATTTATTGTGATATTGTTACAATGCCGGACTGAAATTTTTAATCATATTTTTTATTTATTTAATTTAAAATATATGCTCTCCACCTCAAATTAGTACTGTAGTGTCTTGCCATTGCCCCTGTCCATCATACTTTTCCTTTAACAATAGAGTCGTGCCAGTCTTTTATTAACTGCTTTCAGGGAATGACAGTAGGAATTTATAGGTCTAAATTTTTTTCAAATAGCAACCCAATAAATCTGAACAATTATTCTAAAATTTTTGGACTGAAATTTGAAAACATTGTAGACCTATAAATGCTCGCTGTTGTCTGTCCGTCTGTCTTTCCTTAATCTCGAGAACGGAGTTAGATAGATGAAAGACAAGACTAGATGTGGAAACCTTAGAGGCAGAAAGACCCTACATGAACTTCTCATGTAAACCGGAAGTCATATTTCAATACAAAATTTTCCTCTGGAAGGTGTTAGAATACAGGCACGACTCTATTGTTAATGGAAAAGTATTATGTACAGGAGCTAATTTGAGGTGGAGAGCATATATTTGAAATTAAATAAATAAAAATATGATTAAAAATTGCAGCCAGGCATTGTGACGATGTCACAATAAATAATTGTTCTTTTGTTTTGTTTTCTATTTAACTTATGTTTCTAAATATCAATATATAAACTCGATCGATAAAAAATTTTTAATTTTTTAAAAATTTAATATTATAACTTAAGAATGTATATTTTAAAATGTTTTTGAAACTTGCTCTAATTAATAGCTTTTAATATAGTTTATAAATTATTTATTTTATATTGATTTCATTGAATTGTCTTTATCAAGATACCCTTTGGCTATTCGGATCTTCCATAACATCGATCAACAAATATATTTGTAATAATTATATAATATATGTAAAAGTAATTTTGTTTATAATTATTTTTCTTAATTGTTACGATAATAGTAAACGTTTCATGTCCGTGTGTTTCGGAACAAGAATTCGTCTGTTTGTGTGTCTGTTCTGTCTGTTTGTAAGCCTAAGCATAACTAGATGCCATTTTCAACTTATTGTGCAGTCTTTCTACTGAGTTAAGGATATTTTGTTGTTCTCTTTTTCAAAGTTGTATGTGAAGCTAAAGAGAAAGTTTTAAAATTCTACTCTAGAGAATTGAAATAAATTGAACTGTGTTCGAATTTTTATCTATTAGAATTGTCTGTAAAGTGGATCACTTAAAACGACAATTTGGATTCTGTTTTTATGTTAATCAGTTGTTCCTTCCTTTGGTATAACGAACCAAATAACACCCGATCAATATACACATTTTAATCGAGGGAAAATAATCTTGTTCTCTTTTAAGGTAATGTCTTTATGAAGTTAATTGTTTTTAAACTTTTGTGCATTGCTAATAATGTAAAACTTTTTATAAGGTAGTTAAAATTTCAAATTATTTCATTTATCATTAACATTTTAATTCTTTCTATATATTTTAGAAATATAAATATATCTGTTTTATGTTATGATGTTATATGTATGTAACCTAATGTTACAAATACAGTATACCTCGTTACCGAATGTCCAGTACGTTCCTGAAAATGGAAAAATTCTTCCAATTTTCTCCAATAACATTAAAACTCTTTAAAATAACTATTTACCAATTAAGCAATAAATTTAGCATGACATTAAGCATTAAAAACTCCAATTACCTTACTAACAAAGGCTTAATAAGATCATTAAAGGATGTCTTTTTAAGCAACAACGAACAAGTTTGTTTAGATCCCAATTAGGAATTGTAGCCTATATTAACTGTGTTGTTTGTATGCAGTAGACATCAATTAAACGTTATAATGTTACCGCATATTTTGTATTAATTGTACTGTATATATTGTACTGTACTGTACACTACATAAGCAGATTAAATTTCAATAGAGATAATTATGTATGGAAGTTATATTTTAAGAAAAACGTCAAAAAATAGTTTATTTTGAGTAAAAGAAAATAAATATAAATATTCATGTTTTTGAATTTTATTTAAATAAATTTAAAATAGTCTTCCATGAATGAATGAAGTTTATAAGAAAAATTCAAAAGTACACATTCAAATAAATTTTCAGATTTAAATGCTTTCAGAAATTATTTATTTTATATCAGTAATAAGCTATAAAAATACTTTGAAATATTATATAGATTAAATAGAATATTTATAATGTTTGTCCATTATATATATATATATATATTTAGTTTCTTTTGTCCTATAGTTGCATATAGAAGTAATATACACAATATTCATAAAATTACAGTAATATAATTATTATGAAAACAATTAAACAATTTTTAAAAAGTTAATTGAAAACCTCTTAAAAATTATTTATATTATTGCTGGTGATATTTGGAAATATGACTATGCTGAAAATAAATCGTTTTAATGGTGTAAGAAATGCCATTTAATTCTGTATAATTGCTTCTGTATAACTGCAGATAGAAAATAACTTGCAGGTAAATATTTCAAATAATAATCATGTATAATTGTTTACGTAAAATAGTGATTTTTTTAGCTACAGCATAGGATATATTTGATCTGCTGATAATGGTGCTTGGCTAAGTCATTATTTTGCGTGTTCTCTTATATTTTTATAAATTTGATTTATTCTTTCTTTATTTATTTTACTTTTATGTTCTTATTCTTTTAAATTTTTATGTATATGCTGTCTACTAGGACCATGTTTATTAATAGGACTTATTATACTGGTGTAATTTCTGATTTGTAAACAGAGGAGATTGTATGTTATTGCACAATCATGAATAATATTAATGTGAAACATACCTTGGTTTGACTGCTTCGTCATTAAATAAAGAACCAACCGTGTTTCATGCTCATCTTTTCATTGTATACGGAAACATTCCACATAATAATTGTTCAATCTCGTCCAGCACATGTTTATTTTAAAAAACAGGTTGGATTCTAATACGCGAAATACTTACAATTAAAAAACTACAGCGAGAAGATGTAGTAAGAAGAATGGAGGTACTGACCTATTAAATGTAATAACTATGTAAATCTTTAATTCGTAATGTCTATAAATGTAAATAATAGTTCATAATGATCTATGGAAATATATCAAAAACACTAAATTAAAGCCAAAATTCCGAAGATTACCCGAATCCATTCACAAGTAAAAGATAAAAATTTCAATCACAATCAACAGTTTTAAGCGTATTTTATATCAGAAACTGTCAAATATTTTCTTGCAAGAAAAATAAAATTTATTAACAGTCTAAATTAAATAAAAATATAGTCAGATTAGAACAATAGAAAATCATTTAAATACACTTTTACTTTCCTAGATGGTATATAACACAAGGAAAGTATTGCAATGGACAAAAAATGACCTCCAAGATTTCTACATATTTTTGACTGGAGGAACTTGAAACGTTAAGAAATACAAAATAAAATTTGGGGTTTTTCTGTACGTAGGGATGTTTGTGTGTGTGTGTGTGGAAAAGGTGGAAAAGACACAATTTTGTCCACTCACTTTGAAGCTTAATAACGCTTCTCTCTTTTGTCGAAATCTGAAATTTTGCAGAGAGGATTGTATATTAGAGAGAAATGTTTCTAGAAACTTTCGAGAAAATAGGACTCGTATNTTATTAATAGAATTCCGTTGATCAATCTGTAAATGAACTATAGCTGTGCCTAAAATGTGTGACTCGAAATGTAAGTGTGTAACTTAGCCATTTCGGCTGCGAATTGCAACACTTACATGATCGTTGTTTTAGTTTCCACGGCAAGAAACGTAGATCGTAATTATCAGACAAAACAATACCAATAATAGCAAAATCACTTAATAAATTTGGTGTTAATAAGTACGCGATAAAATAGATTGTAAGTAGAAATAATTTTTGCTTTTAGATCTGTAATTTCCTTGTAAAACTTACGATTCTTAATGTCAATTATTCCGTTTCAGTAGAAGATGGATGCTGTGAGTAGAATTCTAATTGGAAGTATTAAAGTTATAAATTTTAATTCTTGTACTTATCTTGTTTTCGTAATTATGTTCTAAACCTTTGTTCCTAATCAATAAATAATTTTTCGAAAACTATTGCATGAAAAAATAATGGTTCACATTTGTTTACTGATATTTACATTTGTAAACTACATGAACACCAAGATATTTGAGATTATTATACACATAGTACGTACAGTACATTTTCATTATATTTATATATACAGTATATTATGAATACACGTTAAACAAAGATATGTGTATGTGATTTGCATTGTTATCATATTTCGGAGAAAGTTCATCTAGTCAAGTGTCCTATACAACAACATTATTAAAATAAAACAGAAAAATTAGTAATTGACATAAGGAGTTAAACTTATATTGTTTATCGGGGAGGTATTTCTTGCCAATGAAATTAGCCGTATTATAAATTAAAAACTTGTTTCATATTTTATGTACAAAATTACATATAAATTTTGATACAGCATATGTACACTATAGATGAGCAAGTAAAAAAATACTTTTAAACATTATAAAATGTAATATTCATTATATTTTAATAAAGGAGCTGTCCATTAATTATGTGTACACTTTTAAAGAAGGAAGGATGTTGCAAAAAGTATAGTAAATCATTGTAATGTACACAATAGCCCTCAGTCGATGCATTGTCTACGTGAACGTTTTCATTAGTATCTATGGCATACAAATTTGTTCTTATAAGCTTTCTTATTAATTACGTGAATAAATGAGTTACAAAATGTGTATAAAACTTCTTAAAGTTATTTCTTTAATTAATATCAGGAGGATCCAGGAACTATTATACAGTACATGTAATTAAATGGAATGAATTAATGGTATTATAATACATAAAGGGAGATGGCCAAAACTGACTCAAAATTGTACAGGTAATTAGTGCACGGTTTCTAATAAGAAAACCTAATTTTAATTGAAACATTCTTTTCTTAAATCAGATAACAATAATCTTTGTCGCTAACTGCTTCGACTGATGCTTTTGCTAAGCTTTAGAAACTTATTTTTTTTTTAATTCAAGATATAATCTTTAAGAACACGACCACTTCAGCTTAGAAGATTAAAATGATCGATTTTATAATCTGATATAACTTTCATATTTACTTTTTCTTAATTTTTAAAATACTTAAAAATCAAATTTTTTTTTTTTCAATCTACAAAGAAATTAAGAACGACAATTACAAGTTTGAAATTAATTAATCAAGAGATTAATTATATTGAAATCGCTATTACTTTTGATGTTATCGAAAGTGCTCTTACAGAACTTATTAAACGTTAACGAGATAATTTAAAATTGAATAATGTAAAGTTTCTATTCGATTTTAGCAACGTCTCAAGTAGCATCTTTCTTAAATTGTATCGATTTTAGCCGTATCTCATCAAATTCAATCGATATTAGTTATTATTAATTATCTGTTAAATTTTATTACACTTATAAATTATAATTAATAAATCGATCAATATTTTAAATATAATCAAATGATTTAGTTTGGCTTCAAGGGTATGGCAACGCATTACATAAGCGATATGTCAAGGAGGTGCCTCCCGGAAAGTTTATTCTATGTGAAATTGATTCCTATTTAGATGTTTGACACGCGAAGAAACTTCTGTTGGTCAGGTGTGTACCCGCCACCATGTGTTTGGTGGTTTTAGGCACTCGCCGTCGATGGACTACCCTTAAATGGTAATGATCTCCATTTTCTAAATATTTTATATATTTAAAGACTGGATGGTCGAATCTTTGCAGCTTTGGGATCCGGGAGGGCAAGGAATTTACTTGGGTAGTCAAAATTATAGCTATTTAATATACATTTATTTTAAAAATGTTACGGCACATAATAAAAATAAGTTGTCCTTTTTATAGAATTCAATAGGAATTTTTAAAGTAGATTATGTTGAATTAAATTAATACACTCTTCTGTTGATAAATATAACTATCAGTTATATAAAAAGGAGGTTGTAATGATTTAACCGGTAATTTTTACGAAACTATAGGCTTGTGAAATTTCTGAAGGCTTTTTTTTATTACGTAAAACGATAAAAACTATTATTGTTACCGTAAAAGTATAGTGTAAGCCCTCAATTTAACGCCCATTAGTGACAGAACAACCTTTATGTCTATGTTATTATGGCTATTCAAAATGGCTGTCAATTAGAGTTTAGTTTGATTTTTATTACAGGATTTAAATCATAACTTATTAATAGAATTCCGTTGATCAATCTGTAAATGAACTATAGCTGTGCCTAAAATGTGTGACTCGAAATGTAAGTGTGTAACTTAGCCATTTCGGCTGCGAATTGCAACACTTACATGATCGTTGTTTTAGTTTCCACGGCAAGAAACGTAGATCGTAATTATCAGACAAAACAATACCAATAATAGCAAAATCACTTAATAAATTTGGTGTTAATAAGTACGCGATAAAATAGATTGTAAGTAGAAATAATTTTTGCTTTTAGATCTGTAATTTCCTTGTAAAACTTACGATTCTTAATGTCAATTATTCCGTTTCATTAGAAGATGGATGCTGTGAGTAGAATTCTAATTAAAAGTATTAAAGTTATAAATTTTAATTCTTGTACTTATCTTGTTTTCGTAATTATGTTCTAAACCTTTGTTC
The DNA here is from genome assembly GCF_000671375.1 of Centruroides sculpturatus. Lineage (NCBI taxonomy): Eukaryota > Metazoa > Arthropoda > Arachnida > Scorpiones > Buthidae > Centruroides > Centruroides sculpturatus. The sequence continues at coordinate 819,265 of NW_019384311.1, read as the reverse complement.
CTAATCAATAAATAATTTTTTCGAAAACTATTACACGAAAAAATAATGGTTCACATTTGTTTACTTATATTTATATTTGTAAACTACATGAACACCAAGATATATGAGATTATTATACACATAGTACGTACAGTACATTTTCATTATATTTATATATACAGTATATTATGAATACACGTTAAACAAAGATATGTGTATGTGATTTGCATTGTTATCATATTTCGGAGAAAGTTCATCTAGTCAAGTGTCCTATACAACAACATTATTAAAATAAAACAGAAAAATTAGTAATTGACATAAGGAGTTAAACTTATATTGTTTATCGGGGAGGTATTTCTTGCCAATGAAATTAGCCGTATTATAAATTAAAAACTTGTTTCATATTTTATGTACAAAATTACATATAAATTTTGATACAGCATATGTACACACGACGAAATCAATCAAGTGTTTTCTAATTAATTCGATTACTGTCGAAAGCTATTACTGGAATTAGTAGAACTTTTAGAATGAATTACAGTAGAGCGTCGATTATCCGAAAGTCAATCATCCGAAAGAATTCCAGTCGGCAAATTTAAATTTTCGCCAATGCTGTGGCGCTGCAATCTTTGGCTATGTCTTGGGCTACTCAAATATTTTACGTTTTTGATACTAAATTAACTTCTGAAGTATAATTTTTTATTGTTTTTATATTTTTCAATATATTTATTTTGTTCGTACAAAATAAAAAAATAATTTTTAACGATACAATAGTCTTCATTAGGCTTAACATCGACAAAAATTCAACGCGAAGCGACACGCAACGGAGAAAAATGTCAAGATGGGATAAATTAATATATTTTTTCGTACATAATCGGTTATCCGAAAAATAAGTTATCCGAACCACCCCAGTCCCCAATTGATTCGGATAAACGACGCTCTACTGTACATGTAATTAATGAAAAACTTTTAATATTGAACGAAAACTTATACATTGAATGATTACTATGTACAAATTTCCTCTTTCTTGTGGACTTTTTAATATTTTTTCTTATTATCTTTCTCATTTTTTAAAAAATTTTCTACATTGTCTTTCTGTAACTCTCTTTCAACAAACTTCAATCCATTTTTTCTTTACTCTTAGAGAACGGCTATTGTACGGCATTTATCAGAAAATAGACCGATTTCATGTCTTTCTTTTCTTTCAACATATTATTGATTGCCTTAAACTCTAAACATTTAATTTGTTAGATGAAATTCGACCTTTCCACAAGATTATCAAAGGCATCGAGCGATTCAATCTTCAATTTTACTCGTGTAATTTGTAATTTATTGGTAAATGATGTTAATTTTAAAGCGTAAACTTATTAAATCGTTATAATTTAATTTAATTTTAATAATTTAAACTTGACTTTTACAAGTTGCGAATTACGTATACATTTCATGTAGCCTATGCTCTGTAGCCTAAAGTGTTATGTGATATTTATTTTTATTAAAAATATATTTGAAAATTAAAGTTAATTATAGTGTTTAGACTTAGTAAATTAAAAGTTATTTAATTTACTAAGTTTAGTTTCGAATTTATTAACTTTTCGAGTAATCAACGTTCTAAATATAATTTAAAATATATTCAGAATTATATGAAATCTATCAATGCATTGATATTAAAAATTTTATTCTGTAATATACTTATTTTCTATCTTTATTATTTATTTTATTTTTAATTTAAAGTTGTGAAAATTACTTTAAATTTCTCTAAATTAAAAGTTTTTAAAATATTTTTATATATTTATGTGTATTTATTCGAGAATATTTTTAGACCTATATCTCTGCCTGATTTATGTTGATTATGACATCTATTTTGAATAATATAATTATATTTTATAATTAATTTCTTATTTATTAATTATTGAAATTAATTTTTAAGCTGTACTTTTCTGTTTCTTATTCTCCAGTTGCTAGTTTCTAAGTAGTGTTTCCATGCAACAAAATATTATATATAAATACAGTAGACCCCCTATAAAACGGGTTCATATAATTCGGATTCGTATATAACGGCGAAAAAATTGCGACCGTATTCGTATAAACACGCTAAAAGAGACTCCTATATAACGGTAAAACGTCATCGCCGATTCGTGTCGCGACAGGATTGGTCGGATCTAGACCAATAGCGGATATTGCACAAACCGTTGAGTTTAAACGAGCAGCGGACCTACTAAAAACCATTTATTACTTAACGTCCATAAAAATTATATTTATATTAATGACGTCTCCAAAGTTCAGCGAATTTTTCGCAGAAAAATAATTTATCAGGAAACACGCGCTCCCGTTGGATGCGCCGCTCCACGACGAAAACAAGCTTAAACAATGGCGTCGTCGAACGGTGCACACTCGGTAAGTAATCCTACAATTTTTTGTTTATAGCATAGTTTATACGGATTATTACCAAAAAATTATAGGGCCTACGTATTTTGGAAATGTTGAGTCAAATTAGTCTAGAATCGATTAATTTTATGGAAGAAAATCTTTCAAACAGCCGTAGTCCGTAAACTGCATACGTGCCGGGCTGTGATTGGCTCATGAATTTAAGGACTCGTAGAACATTAATTTCATAAAGAACGGAACGTATCTACCGTGTTATAGCAGGGTCGACTGTATATAAATTAGGCTACAACTTTAAATTTACAGCAAAAACAAAAAAAACTATAGAAATATTTAACAAAAATACATTATATATATCTATAAAAAATATTATTGAATTTATTCGTAAGTGATGTCATTTTGACATTTTGTTTATTAACAATTTAAACCGGATTTTTCTGTTTATTTGTTTACATTTTAAATTCTTTCGTGTCAAATTTATAATCATTATAACTATTTGTTTTAATTGCTTATTTTTTTTAAAAAAAGAAAATTAATGAATAATTCTTTTAAAAGATAAAGTTAACTTTTTAACATCTGTTCTATTGGACCCTTGTTTTAATATTAATTTATATACATTTACTTCAATATATCCGAAAATCTCAGGAGTCCATTGGAAAGAGCTGCTATTCTAAGTGGCTATAATTGAACATGTACAATAACTCCTCACTTAACATTGTCAATAGATTCTTCGAAACTGACATTTAACGAAACAATTTTACCACAGGCTAAATGATTCAATTAATATTATTCTAATTAATTGTTTTCTCAACCTTCAGTATATATTTCTTACCTCTTAGAATTGATTTAATTATTTATAACGAAAATTAAATGACTATAATTGAAAATGTAGCCTACTTGTATGTTTCCTCAATGACATCATAAGAAAATAATCTTAAGTGGAAACTTGCTATACCACACTCTAACTTATTTCTACATTTGGCACGTACTGTATGTACAGTACAAGTAAACTAAGTCCTTTATTCTGCACTCTAAGACAGTTGACAATCACAATTGTATTCCTTATTTATAGTTTTACAATTTGGTTTCTGTCTGAGGAGCATCCTAAGGATGCTACTTAGACATAGACACAGGTGACGTTTGTTTCTGTAGGCTTAGACTACCAGTTTCTATACTTTCTATTGGTTAACCATTTTCTACATAGTTCTTTAAGTTTTGCTTGTTACTTTCTGACCTTATCATCCTTCTCTTTCCCTATCTACCCCATTCTTATTCCAATCGTTTTCCTTGGAGGCAGATCGAGCACTATGCATGATTTAATTTACAATAATTATATACAATAATTATGAAGTCAAATATATTTTTTTCTTAAAAATATAACAATTATAGGCCATCAAATTATATACATATTAAGTGCAATTTGAAAAATTAATTTATAAATTCACACTATCGTCCGTCCTACGTTAATCTCGAAAACGTTGTTAGTTGGATAAAAATCAAGACAAGATATGAAAAGAGTAGGGACAGAAGGACCCGATTAATTATATAATAACTTCATATCTAGAACAGAAGTCATGTGTCTTAAATTCAAATATTTTTCCCTGATAGAAATCACATAGATGATCGTCTCTGTGGTTATCAGGAAAAGTATGATGTACAGGGGCGAGACACTACTAATTTGAGATCGAAAACATATATTTTAAATTAAATAAATATAGAATATGANGGGATAAATTAATATATTTTTTCGTACATAATCGGTTATCCGAAAAATAAGTTATCCGAACCACCCCAGTCCCCAATTGATTCGGATAAACGACGCTCTACTGTACATGTAATTAATGAAAAACTTTTAATATTGAACGAAAACTTATACATTGAATGATTACTATGTACAAATTTCCTCTTTCTTGTGGACTTTTTAATATTTTTTCTTATTATCTTTCTCATTTTTTAAAAAATTTTCTACATTGTCTTTCTGTAACTCTCTTTCAACAAACTTCAATCCATTTTTTCTTTACTCTTAGAGAACGGCTATTGTACGGCATTTATCAGAAAATAGACCGATTTCATGTCTTTCTTTTCTTTCAACATATTATTGATTGCCTTAAACTCTAAACATTTAATTTGTTAGATGAAATTCGACCTTTCCACAAGATTATCAAAGGCATCGAGCGATTCAATCTTCAATTTTACTCGTGTAATTTGTAATTTATTGGTAAATGATGTTAATTTTAAAGCGTAAACTTATTAAATCGTTATAATTTAATTTAATTTTAATAATTTAAACTTGACTTTTACAAGTTGCGAATTACGTATACATTTCATGTAGCCTATGCTCTGTAGCCTAAAGTGTTATGTGATATTTATTTTTATTAAAAATATATTTGAAAATTAAAGTTAATTATAGTGTTTAGACTTAGTAAATTAAAAGTTATTTAATTTACTAAGTTTAGTTTCGAATTTATTAACTTTTCGAGTAATCAACGTTCTAAATATAATTTAAAATATATTCAGAATTATATGAAATCTATCAATGCATTGATATTAAAAATTTTATTCTGTAATATACTTATTTTCTATCTTTATTATTTATTTTATTTTTAATTTAAAGTTGTGAAAATTACTTTAAATTTCTCTAAATTAAAAGTTTTTAAAATATTTTTATATATTTATGTGTATTTATTCGAGAATATTTTTAGACCTATATCTCTGCCTGATTTATGTTGATTATGACATCTATTTTGAATAATATAATTATATTTTATAATTAATTTCTTATTTATTAATTATTGAAATTAATTTTTAAGCTGTACTTTTCTGTTTCTTATTCTCCAGTTGCTAGTTTCTAAGTAGTGTTTCCATGCAACAAAATATTATATATAAATACAGTAGACCCCCTATAAAACGGGTTCATTTAATTCGGATTCGTATATAACGGCGAAAAAATTGGGACCGTATTCGTATAAACACGCTAAAAGAGACTCCTATATAACGGTAAAACGTCATCGCCGATTCGTGTCGCGACAGGATTGGTCGGATCTAGACCAATAGCGGATATTGCACAAACCGTTGAGTTTAAACGAGCAGCGGACCTACTAAAAACCATTTATTACTTAACGTCCATAAAAATTATATTTATATTAATGACGTCTCCAAAGTTCAGCGAATTTTTCGCAGAAAAATAATTTATCAGGAAACACGCGCTCCCGTTGGATGCGCCGCTCCACGACGAAAACAAGCTTAAACAATGGCGTCGTCGAACGGTGCACACTCGGTAAGTAATCCTACAATTTTTTGTTTATAGCATAGTTTATACGGATTATTACCAAAAAATTATAGGGCCTACGTATTTTGGAAATGTTGAGTCAAATTAGTCTAGAATCGATTAATTTTATGGAAGAAAATCTTTCAAACAGCCGTAGTCCGTAAACTGCATACGTGCCGGGCTGTGATTGGCTCATGAATTTAAGGACTCGTAGAACATTAATTTCATAAAGAACGGAACGTATCTACCGTGTTATAGCAGGGTCGACTGTATATAAATTAGGCTACAACTTTAAATTTACAGCAAAAACAAAAAAAACTATAGAAATATTTAACAAAAATACATTATATATATCTATAAAAAATATTATTGAATTTATTCGTAAGTGATGTCATTTTGACATTTTGTTTATTAACAATTTAAACCGGATTTTTCTGTTTATTTGTTTACATTTTAAATTCTTTCGTGTCAAATTTATAATCATTATAACTATTTGTTTTAATTGCTTATTTTTTTTAAAAAAAGAAAATTAATGAATAATTCTTTTAAAAGATAAAGTTAACTTTTTAACATCTGTTCTATTGGACCCTTGTTTTAATATTAATTTATATACATTTACTTCAATATATCCGAAAATCTCAGGAGTCCATTGGAGAGAGCTGCTATTCTAAGTGGCTATAATTGAACATGTACAATAACTCCTCACTTAACATCGTCAATAGGTTCTTCGAAACTGACATTTAACGAAACAATTTTACCACAGGCTAAATGATTCAATTAATATTATTCTAATTAATTGTTTTCTCAACCTTCAGTATATATTTCTTACCTCTTAGAATTGATTTTATTATTTATAACGAAAATTAAATGACTATAATTGAAAATGTAGCCTACTTGTATGTTTCCTCAATGACATCATAAGAAAATGATGTTAAGTGGAGACTTGCTATACCATACTCTAACTTATTTCTACATTTGGCACGTACTGTATGTACAGTACAAGTAAACTAAGTCCTTTATTCTGCACTCTAAGACAGTTGACAATCACAATTGTATTCCTTATTTATAGTTTTACAATTTGGTTTCTGTCTGAGGAGCATCCTAAGGATGCTACTTAGACATAGACACAGGTGACGTTTGTTTCTGTAGGCTTAGACTACCAGTTTCTATACTTTCTATTGGTTAACCATTTTCTACATAGTTCTTTAAGTTTTGCTTGTTACTTTCTGACCTTATCATCCTTCTCTTTCCCTATCTACCCCATTCTTATTCCAATCGTTTTCCTTGGAGGCAGATCGAGCACTATGCATGATTTAATTTACAATAATTATATACAATAATTATGAAGTCAAATATATTTTTTTCTTAAAAATATAACAATTATAGGCCATCAAATTATATACATATTAAGTGCAATTTGAAAAATTAATTTATAAATTCACACTATCGTCCGTCCTACGTTAATCTCGAAAACGTTGTTAGTTGGATAAAAATCAAGACAAGATATGAAAAGAGTAGGGACAGAAGGACCCGATTAATTATATAATAACTTCATATCTAGAACAGAAGTCATGTGTCTTAAATTCAAATATTTTTCCCTGATAGAAATCACATAGATGATCGTCTCTGTGGTTATCAGGAAAAGTATGATGTACAGGGGCGAGACACTACTAATTTGAGATCGAAAACATATATTTTAAATTAAATAAATATAGAATATGATTAAAAATTGCAGCCGGTTTTGTGACGATATCACAATAATTTTTGCTTATTTCTTTTAAAAATTAGTGTTAGGCATGTATACCGTGTATTATACGTTTTAATATTAATATTATATTATTTTTTAAATTAAAAATTCTTCGAATATAAAATTTTAACATTTTATTTGGTATATTTAACTTTAGTTTTATTAGAAACAGCTAGTCATTGCAAAGTGGCTAAATAATCAATTTAGAACCACCTTGCATTGATTCTTAGTCAATATCGTTTATTTCGTTAATTAATTCAATTCCTTGGTGATTATTCTATTAAATATTTCCAGTGAAGTGAAAATCATTGTATTAATTATACCATAAATTTATCAATTGGAAGATCTCAAGGTTAATNTCAATAATCATTCAAAATGTATAAAATTTTAACATTTTATTTGGTATATTTAACTTTAGTTTTATTAGAAACAGCTAGTCATTGCAAAGTGGCTAAATAATCAATTTAGAACCACCTTGCATTGATTCTTAGTCAATATCGTTTATTTCGTTAATTAATTCAATTCCTTGGTGATTATTCTATTAAATATTTCCAGTGAAGTGAAAATCATTGTATTAATTATACCATAAATTTATCAATTGGAAGATCTCAAGGTTAATTACGTGATAATCTTTTGAATGAATAATAAATGCTTAACTTACGTTTTTGTATAGAAAATAATTGTCATTTTCCTCGTGAATTAAAATGTAGATTAATATACGAATCTCAAACCAAATTTTATTCTAAATTATATTATATTCTAAAAGTAATTTACAAATACAAATGGTCTCTCGTTAATCCAGCCTTTAATTATCAAGAATACCCTTCAGTGTGATTGCTAATGAACTTCCGTTTTCGTGAAAATGTTAGTCATGTCAAACACTGTTTTCTTGTTTTCTCGGTTTTTATTGCTATATATATATTGCATTCCAGATCGCTGTATTACTTGTCCGCATCCTGCATCCGAAAAAACAACGAAAAGCGACAGAACGTGTCATTTATTGCGTTTATGCTTGTACACTTTCTGTAATCCAACACTAACTAATCCGGCTTCTGTCCGTGCAAGGAATGACCGGATTAGCGAGAGTCTACTATATAATGTGTTCTTCTAATTAGTAAATACGATATTTCATTTAGCCTATATGTATTTGAACTATGTCGTAAAGAATTTTTTATGTCATTCTTTCAATCACCACAACAGTGTATTTCTATTAATAGGACTTATCATACTGGTGTATAAGATTACAGCAACACAGTCACACAGATTAAAATTGTTTTATTTACAATTACCTGTAATTGTACAGGTAATTGTGTGACTGTGTTGCTGTAATCTTATACACCAGTATGATAAGTCCTATTAATAGAAATACACTGTTGTGGTGATTGAAAGAATAACTTGTTTAAATTAAGGGCATTGATGCATATTAATTAATTTTTTATGTCATTTGCCAAAAAATTAATTCTTTAAAAATTAATTTTTATTTCAATAGGTTGTGACTCGTTGGGCTTTAAATCAGGCAGGACATATAATATGTTAAAACAGAACAATCTGTTAAATACAGTTTTCATTTACTACTGTGAGATCCTCCATAAACGTAATGATATTTTTATAGTTTTCAACTATCACCCCCTCTTGTAACGCATCGTAACAATTACCTGTATATCTACCTACCCATATCAACATTACAACAACCCCCGTATTGTCCTAGTACATTGAAAATAGAATAGAATTCCGATTATCTGAGATAATATATGGGCCAATGCTATCTTGGATAACCGAAAACTCCGATAAAACGGACGTGTTATCGTTTTAACATTTTTTTATTTTATGAATTACAGTATAAGATACCGTAAGTAGTGTATTCACTTACAGGTTCGTCTCGGATAATGCGGTTAGTCGGGGGCTCGAATAATCGGGGTTCCACTGTATTGCCAACTCAGCTAAGTAGCAATAAATTTACAAGCTTTACAAGACAAAATTGTATTTAACGAATAGTTCAGTATCAGAATTGAATGAAAGTTTGTTCTAATAAATAACTTTTATTATATATTATTAATATTTATTAATATATTAAACACATTTTAACGTATTGGTTTGAATTAGATTAGGTAGAAATACAAATTCCTTCATATTTTGAGGGTCGTATGACCTAGCAATTCGGGTTCGATTCCGAGTCCATTCTGGAGACCCGGAATCGAATCCGACATTGTTGGCCAAATCCATAATGAACTTACTAAAAAGACGTTTTCTTAGTGTCCACGGGGAGGGAAGGGTTTTAAAATTTCCATCACAATACATGTTCTCACTTAGTCGATCGCTATACAGCAGTAACGCACTTTACTGCACGAGTATAATACATCACCATATAACATTATTCTGTTATAAAAAAACAAAATGGTATGTTTTTTATTCGTTCACCCATTAATTTTTTAAATTAGCCAAACAAAAGTGTTCGGATTATTTTCTGCTACATAATGAGCGAATATAAAATTTTTAAAAACTTTTAAAGTTAAATCTCGTGTAAAGGTTTGTAATTTGAACTTTTTTCTCTAATGAATTTATAAAAATAACTTTTAATTTTTTTTAAATATCAATATTTTGAGAATTTATTTATTTTATATCACATTTATCTTCGGTTATAATGTAACAGATTTATATTAAGAATTATTTAATAAATTGATAATAATATTGAATTAAACATAGATAAGTTTAAATGTAAAATTTAAATATTTTGTGTCCAATATATTTGAAATTTATTAGAAAAGTCACTAAGTAAATATTAGCAATTAGTTTCAATATATTGTATTTGAAATAAGTATGTATAGTAATGTTTATTTAAAGTAAATAATACAATTCATAATTATATTTATAATAAATTACATACATATGGATCAAAATGTGTTTTGGAAGCAATTTAGTAAATTTTCAGTCGTTTGCAAGTATTAAAGTACTTGAATGATGCAGTAATTTAGTCTTTATTATGGTTAAATTACTTTTGGGCCACTCAATATTTGTTTTATCATTCATTATTTTCAAAAAATTTTTATGTTCGACCAATGATAAAAACTCTTCATGTGATACGGAAGATACAATCAACTCTATCTCTGTTTGAATTCATGGAGAGATAAATGTATCTTTCTATCTATTAAAAAATACAAAAGATTGTTACATAATATTATAAAAATGTTATGTATTATTACACGAAAATCAATATGATTTTTGTTTACAGTGCTTTCAATATTAAATAATAATTTCTTTTATTATTATTAATCGTCAAGATTTTATAAAATGTTACAATATAAAAATAAACTATTAATTTAAATTCGTTTTAAAGATAATAAATTATTTAATATACTTGAAAATTTTTAAAGTTACGTTTCAACTCTTTCCATCCCGTCAGCACTAGTTGGACGTGAGTTTGCACATATCAATAGGCTAGTCACGTAGATTCTGAGTTTTCTTCACGTGTCTAACATCTAAATACAGCCTAATTTCTCATAATAAGTTCATCCAAGAAGCATTCTTCCTTGGCATATAGCCATAACTCATCAAACCAAACCAATTTACCTATACCAATAGGATCTTTTTTCCATACCCATTATTGGTTTGCCAAGCCCACAATGGGTTTACGGGGTGGTGAAAACGGGAGTCAACATGAACAGGTCAACCATGATCAATTCCTGAAGAGTTTCGATCCTGGATCCCCAGGGAGGATAGACTTACACCTCAACTGCATGGCTATCATTAAACGAACTAACAGTATAAATAAAAAAAAGTTCATGTTTTAGTAAATATTTCGATCAATAATGGTAAATTTCTTTCGAGAACAGTGAAGTAGAACAAAAGAGAAGATTTATTTTTAAATCAGAGCCTCGATAATTTCTATTTTATGTATATTTTAGAAAATTATTTAAAACTAATGTCTTCTGATGATCCTTTCAATCGATAGACTTTAAAACAAAATACAGTAAAGTTAAATTGTGCATTCAGAATATTACCATTAATGGCATTCTCCTATCATAAACACGCGTTGTTCTTTAAATTTTTTTTTTATCTATATACTCATCTACACGATATTATTTAATGTAGTTTTTTCATCTTTCATTGTTTGTATTTATAAAATTTTTCAAAACTTTCTTCCATTAAAATGATATATTTTTTTCTTCGTTAAGAATTTAAATAAGAAGTCCATTTGTTTAATGTTGCGCATTATATTTTGATTTATTTGTTGAAATTATTCTTATTATGTTTCATTCGTGAATATTTTTATTTGGAAAATAAACTTTTAGACTTATAAATTAGTAGAATTTATATTAATTAAATACAATTTAAACAATATATTTAAGCACCGACAATAATTTAAACGTGTAATATGAATATCCATCTTATTGATTGAGGAGTTTTGATATAATAACTCGAACATTTTAACGTTTTTATCGGGAATTATTCTGCATTATAATAAAATTCTAATGATTACTTTCTATCATAACAATGTTATACGATAGAAGATGGAACCGTTTTGATAAAATTCCAAACTATAATATTGCATAGTAAGTACTTACGATTATATTTTATAGAATAGAATGGATGAGAAGGTCATGAATCTCGATTCTCACTATAAAATAACCTCTCTATATCGTTGGTAAGTAATATCGTATGACTACTTGAATGAGGGATGATTTTCAGGGAAATTTAAGATCGTTTTTTTAAATCTCAAGAGTATTATGTTCCATAAAGAAGGCTATTATCACAGAATAAAAATTCACTGCGAGACCAGAAGGGAATTTTGGACTGTCAAACAAAGTTATACTGTACGAAAAATAATTTTAAAGGATATTAGAATATTAAAGCTTCAACTAAAAATATTTTTAGAAAAATATTTTTTAAATTTAATATATAAATAGTAATAGAAATAGTAGTAGAAAATAGTAATGGCAATAGAAATATATTCATATTTATAAACGTAGGATGCGCTTTTAATAAGTAATAAGTTTTCGTCCCAACCAATTGATGAATATATAATTTTATTGAATGTATTAATTAATTAATTCGCCATTTTGGAGACTATCCATTAATTTAGTGTATATTTTTGAGTCGATTTTGACTCCCTCCCTTCCTTTGTTGTGTACAATGATGTACTTTTCGCAAATTTATCTCTTCTATAATCACGTGTACAATAATTCATGAACACCTTGATATTCACGTGACTAGTAAGTAGGCTTATAAGATGCCACTAATACCCCTAAGATAAAGTTCACGTAGACAATGCTTCGACCCCCCTTCTTCCCATTGTATACAATGATTTACTCTCCTCCTGTTAAAATATATGCATAATTAATGGATGGATCGCGAATTTATCCAATTATTTAAAGAAATTTTGATATAAAAATAAATCTTCTACTTTTTTATAATTTTATTTTTAATTAATTTCAGTATGTTGTATAAACTTCGATAAAACATTTCTAATCACTTTAGAATAGAAAAAAATGACATATTTTATCAGAAATAATCATTAATTAATTTTAATTAATTTATTGCACAAAATACAATATATTTTTATTAAGATTAGGGTAAATTCCAATCAGCTTCACTTGTCTCGAGTTTGTTTGATTATGGTAACGAAACACATGGACGAACTGCCGAGAGAGGAATGCCTCCCGAGAGGTCTTTTTATGAAAAGCTGGCTTCTGTTTAGGTATTACTAATGTGAAGAAAACCCGGAAAACTTCATGTGGCCAGCCCGTTGGTGAAGCGTGAACCCACGACCAACTACCAGTGTTCAGTGGTAGGAATATGAACAACCTTATAAACAACCTTTAGGTGTTCTCCCGACTAGGCATCTCACACGGTTTTACCCCATACTAATTCGTTATTAATTAATTTAATTTTATTTAAATACAGTAAAACCCGTGTAAATCGCGCATTATCGAATATATTTTTTCCAGTTTTGTAGGTTTTTTTTTTAACATAGAAAATGCTCCACCCCGAAGAATTTTTCCATTTAAGCAGGTTTCGTATAAATCAGGTTCCGTTTTGACAGGTTTTACAGTATTATATTTATTTTAGGAATAAAATAGAAAACATTATTCTTATATTATTGAATAATACAAGAAGAAAATATATTAAATAAATTAAATAAATTACTTTTTTTTCAGTTTTCCTTTATAGAAACGTCAAATTTTCAATTGAGTAATTGAATTGTAGCATGGATTTAAAATTCATTTCGCTTATTCATATTTAATTTATTACAATAAGAATTTTAAAAATTGAAAGAAAAAACGAAAATATTTTATTGAAAATATTTGAAAAATAGAGAAATTAACGTGACAATTAATTGAAGATATATTTTTAAAGTTTTGCGTTGATAGGAAAGAGTCATGTTACTCACTAAACTTGTCATTCTGGTTCGTTTAGTTTTAGAAGAAATTTTAAAGAAAGACAATTGAATAATGACAGACACACGAAACGATCAACATTCAACCTGTTTACCTCGTATAATAGCTATAATATTTTAAAACTAAACGAAATTAATACAAATCAATTATAACTAATGATTACGGCTATATTACAGGTTATTTAAATTATATTTATTTTCATATAATCTTCAGGTAGGTCCTCCCTTTTCTGCCCCTACACACTGCTTCTGTAATTTTTAAAAGAATGTGTTGTATATATGTATAAATAAAATATTTAGTAAGTCAATTGTCTTACATACATTATGATAATTCTTTATCATAATGTATGTAAGGCATTTGCAATCAATGAATAGTAGGGCCTAAATGTATGGGAATGCAACATATATTGGCGATTAGGCATTGTGTGTCGATTGGCAACATTATTAAATGAGGAATGAGTGGGAAAATAAAATAGAGTAATGGTGTTATCCGCACTTTTGGCTTTCGTATCATATGGCTATTTCTTTAACATAATTAAATGAGAATATAATTACAACAATATTGACTATTATTACTACTTTTGTTATATTAAAATCCTGTCTTCACACACTTTGCAGGATTAACATTTGTGTGCAACCTGCGCTTATGGAACACAAAGAGTTGATTGTTTTCGCTACATAAACACTGCAAAACATTTCCAATACCCATTATAAGTCTGGTTATGTTCACAGTAGAGTAGTCAGGTACTATAATATAGGTGCAATATACTACAATGCAGTAGCAATTGTAAAACAACCTATTGCATCAGAGGAAAATTGATATAGCAAATTTTCCTTCAGAACTAATTTATATGTAAACATACTTTTAACGAATTTATTAAAAAAATATATTTAATATTAGTTCATAGATTGATGAATTACTCGCCAGACTGTAACATAATATTTATTTAGGAGGATGAATTGCATTTATCTATCAGAAATTTAACCATTATACATTGTTTATAATATACAAGAACTAATGCATTAATTAAATTATAATAAACATTAATAATTTATTGTTTAATTTATTAAAAGTTGTTGTAAACAATTTGGAATTTCCACGATCTGTCATTTAAAATCTTAATTTAATAAACTGTATTTAGGCGTTAGGACCGCTAGACATTTAACTTTATAGGTCATGTCAGGTCTAAATACATTTCGAAAGAAAAAAATAGAATGGATGAAAAAAGTATTGTGAGAAATGTTCAACTAAGTTACGTCTGGAAGTATTTGAACTGTTGTAAAAAAGATATCTTGAAGAAATTTTTAAAAAATTACTTTCTACCGTTCATTTTGAAAGTGTCTATCTGTATTTTTTTCTTTTGAACTTTTTGACTGGTCACCTCAATAAGAAATCATTTTTTTTTCTCAAAAATAATATTTTTGAAAATTTTTACTATTCCATAAAAATCTTTCTCAAGGTTATTTCTGTAAAAGAAGCACTTTTCACTTTCTCCCGGTTGTTGTAGCCTATAGGCTATAAAAAAAGGGAAAGTATGACGATTTGTTAAAAAATGACCCCCCAAAATTTTTTTTTTTACATTTTTGGACTCAGGAGATCTTGAAACGACGAGAAATGAGGGATTTTTCTCTGTATGTATGCATGTTAATGTGGGTGTATGTGGGGGGGCACGATTTTGTTCATCCTCTTTGAAGCTTAAACTCCTGTGTCTTTTACCGAATGTTTCTGAAATTTTGCAGGGAGATTTGTTATTAAATTTTGGTGGTTAAAGATCGAGGAGTGAGGAAATAGGGAGGAGATCTTATGACTTAGTGAGATCGGACTTAATAATGATTTTACTCATTATTAGCATTTACAAATTTTTTTAATATGAAAATCATCTCTATCCCCAAAATTCAGCCTTTTTCATTTTACAATAATTAATAATGTAAAAAGATTTTTAAAAATGGAATAATATAACAGATAATAATGCCACACGCAATCTTAAATCTTGTTGCCGGAAAAGTTACGCAACTCGTTGTTGGATTTTTAAGTTTATTGGTGTAGTTTTTTTAAGCAGAATTATAGGAATCAGGACTTCTTGGGAGTTGAGGGAAGACCAGATTACATATCTATTTAGGACTATCAATATATAAAAAATAATGCAATTTTTAAATTCTCTTTTATTATCATTTTAATATAAGAAAATTTGACAAAAATAAATTTTCTCTTTCTTAATACAGAGGAAATGTAATGAAAGGAAGAGTTTGTAAAGTTTTTGAAAATTCGGACCAAATAACTAGTTTACTTTTCATTTGATAGGGATCTAATCAGAATATATATTTTTTTATAAATGTCTGTTTTGTTAATGGATTCAGAGTACAGTAGACCCCCCTATAATACGGTAGATACGTTCCGTGTTTTATGAATTCCATGTTGTACGAGTCACTTAAATACATGAGCCAATCACAGCCCGGCACGTGTGCAGTTTACGGACTACGGCTGTTTGAAAGGTTTTCTTCCATAAAATTAATCGATTCTAGACTAATTTGACTCAACATTTCCAAAACATGTATAATTTTTTGGGAATAATCCATATAAACTATGCTATAAACAAAAAATTGTAGGATTACTTACCGAGTGTGCACCGTTCGACGACGCCATTGCTTAAGCTTGTTTCCGTCGCGGAGCGGCGGGCGCGTGTTTCCTGATAAGTTATTTTTCTGCGAAAAATTCGCTGAACTTTGAAGACATCATTAATATAAATATAATATTTATGGCCGTTAAATAATAAATGGTTTTTAGTAGGTCCTCTGCTCGTTTAAACTCAACGGTTTGTGCAATATCCGCTATTGGTCTAGATTCGACCAATCCCGTCGCGACACGAGTCGGCGATGACGTTTTACCGTATTATACGAGTCTCTTTTCTCGTGTTTATACGAATACGATCGCAATTTTTTCGCCGTTTTATACCAATCCCAATTATATGAACCCGTGTTACAGGGTGGTCTACTGTATTAATAAATTAAACCGATAAATATATGTAGATATTTATAATTTATTAGTGAATTATATTTTATTAATAAATATGCAAGATATGTTTAATACATTATATATACCTAGTAAAGTTCAAATCGAGTTCAAATAAAGTTTTAATCGTGACCTCCGATTTCCAGTCCGTTAAAAAGACACCTTACGACTCCTTGAACACAAATTAAAAGTATTTATTTACACTACTTACAGAGATACATAGCAATACATCTACATCGCTACTAATTACGAGGTCTTAGTCCATACCTCTTCTCGATCCAAGTCTAGGCACCCCTTTCTCGATTCAACGTCGCCTTATATCTAAGTTTTGAATCCGTTGGTCGACCATTCAAGAGCTGAGCTGAGCTTTCTATACGTGCTTCGACGTGTGAAAACTTGACCTATCTTGTCTCTACAAGATAAGCCTCCTTGATATACCTACTACTTTATATAAGTTACACACTTTACTTCATATTTTTACTACTTCCTTTGTATTTGTACTTTTATCAAGGGATTACTTTAGGGACCCCTTGAAAATTTGTATAGAACTCTACTGATTGCACAGTACTGATTTAATAAAGAAAAATTATCATTTATATATTTTCTAAATATATTATATTATACGCTAAGGTCCAATTAAGTATAGATAAATAAAGAATACATGAACAAAAACACATGAGACAGATTGACTTTGAACAAGGGAATAACTCAAGGGCAGATAGCCCTTGTGTTGAGTTGTCCCCTTGTGATTAGGATTAATGATATAAAGTAACTCAACACATATCTGCCCTTGTGTTAAGATACTTTATATCATCAATTCAATCCACTTCAAATATTTGAGTTTTAAAATGTATAAATTCATCATTGTTGTTGTCAGTTTAACGTTAAAATAAATTAAATACAAAAGAAGACATTGAAGTAATTAAAATATTTTAATCTCCTCTTAAAATATAAACTTTCAATAGTATTCTTTGAAGTATTTTCAATTTTAAGAACAGAAATTTGAAAAATTTATCAAACATAACCGAGACAAAATACTATTTTAACCCGTCTAATTATTAATAGTTTATTTTAATATTGTTAATATTACATTATTATTAAAATGACTGATAACATGTTCTATCGCGATAATCAGTTTTGATTCATCACACAGAAAACACTAATGTATCATATTGCCATTGTATTGTCTGATGTATTTTTCTTCTCGTATTATTTATTTATCTGAGCAATTTAATTTGTTACATAACAGAACTAAGATAAGATATATTGACAGCTTCTCGATACATTTCTATTTCTTGTACGAATTAATGTTGTTTCCCATTGAGAAAGAACATGGAAGATTCATAAGTCATATTTTTCTTTTGCTGTAAAATTCCTAGTTATAGCTTAAAACAGTTATAAAAACTATGTTATCTAGTGAATATATTAGTAAATTTTAAATTCCAGACTTAATGAATGATCTTAGTTTTAACTTACAATCTTATAAAATGCATCTGATAGATATATTGTTCTACCATTATGATAATGTATATGAATACAATAAGAAATATTGTGTAAAAAATAATTTTAGTATTCCTTATCTAATATAAACGTTTACTGTACATTCTCCATTAACATATTTTAAACGAATTAAATAATTTAAGAAATATTACTTATAACCGTATATAAAAAGCCTACTAATAATGTCAAAATATACTAGTAAAATATATTATATACCTACTTATTTTACAATAAATAGATATAAAAGTTAATGTAGAAAGGTGTTAGATAGAAGAAACAAAAATTTCGAATAAGCAATTATAGTCAAACCTCTATATATCACTTGCCTATATAGCATCACTCTCATAAAGTGTCAACGAATAACCTACTCACAAACGTATCTTTCTCTTCAATATCAATTAGGACTCAATTTAATTACAAAATATATGATTTTGCATTGTAAAGAGCATTGTTATCACGAAATTACATGACTTTAAAACAGGTGAATCATTCGATTTAGTGCTAATTTCGGAGAGAATAAACGGTCCCGGTACAGTACATAAATATTGTTTTGACTATTGTATATCATTCTCTATGTAAACATACTGAGTTGCACCATATATATTTATATTAATCCTCATATTAAATATTTTTATGTTTATTTTTATGTACTGTACTTTTAATTGAATTAAAAACAAACGTGACAGAAACATAAAAAAAAGTAAAAAGAATTTAAAGTTAATGATGTATTATAAATATTAAATATAAAATTTATAATTTGTCATTTTACAGGGGAGAACGATTTATTTCTAAAATTTGAATTCATACAGAAATATTCCAAAATGACGTAGGAGGAAGTGTTCTATCAAAGTATAGATCTACGTGCCTATGCTGTATTAATGTATTGACATATTTCACCAAATGCGTCTGAGAATGTGGACATTTCTCTAGTGTTAGAAGAATTTGAGATTGCTATTTTCATCTAAAGTATCTTTGCACAGTAAATATTTTTCTTCTTATATACAGAGAGAAGTTATTAAGTGATCTGTTTACAGCTTTCTTCTTCTTAGGAAGGTATTTTTGAATATTAGTTATAATATCGTGTAATTTTAAAACGTAAAAAAAAATAATGATGTATGAAGAAGGGAAATTCAAATAATAACAAATTTATATAAAATTCACATTAGAAAAGAGTTATTTATATGCTCTACTTTATTTTAAAGTGATAAATTACTTTACAAGATATGCAGCTACATGTATCACTTGTAATTTCCCTTCGTTACATTTTTACTTATTGTTTTTATCGTATTTAATTTGTTGTGTCAAACGTAATAATGTAGTTAATGTTATTTATTTTCATAAAACTTATAACTCAACTGAATTATACAGAGGCCTACATTAGTAATAATTTATTACTTTTGAAATTTATTCTTTTCTTTCTGAATATAAAAAAGTGAAATCACTTCTGGGTAATTCGAAATAATATATATAGTCGAACCTCCAAAAAATGGCCACCTTTTCAGGAACATTTCTTTTTGAAACGAATACGAAATAACCTCTAAACAACGGCCATTTTTCTATGTCTTCGTCAATGACTGTTGTTCACAGGTTGGCTGTATTATAGGCCTACAAAATTAATTTTTATTTAATATGTGAAGCATAATATGGTTACAATCACTAAATATTTTTATTTCCTTTGAGTTTGGTTAATTTTTTCTTGACTTTTGTACAATGAGCATTTAAAAAATATTTATTTTAATGCTGTAGTCCCTCGTTATATCGTTCATTCAGATATATGACGTTATTTTTTGTCTTTCAAATATAAAGGCATTTTAGCCAATAATGGATAGATATATCGGCTATATTGGCTATATTGATTATATAAAAGTTTATTTTTATTATATTGATTAATCAAAAGATTTATCTATTTGGTTAGTTTATATTTTAAAAATTAAAAACAAAGATAATTCTTTAATTTTTATTGACATATTTCTTTGTAACTGTTCCCAAATAACACAGACTTATTTCTTTGTAAAACACTGGATATTACCATCCCTTGTACATAAGTTTTAATTTTGTCACGGAAATCCAATGGCTTTATTGTTTTCTGCCCTTCCATATGCTTGTAAATATTACTCAGGATTTGTATTGCCTCTCATTATACTGCTCCACTACATCCTTATAGTGAAGCTGTTACTTTATGTAATTACAACTACTATGTAAACATTTCTGAACATATTTCATATTTATTTTCATATTTTCTCATTCATCTATCTGCTCAGTATTCTACTGAGACCTTCTTTATCTTCTTTCTCGGCTTCTTACTCTATTTCTATAGTCTAGACTCTTGAGTAGACATCTACCCTCTAATAAAAACAAAAGTAAAATTATACTGCGATCCACCTAATTACTAGAAAGACAGTAAATATAGTCGAACCTCTTATATATAATGTATTTTATATAAAGAAAACTCTATATTAAGTTTCTTTATATTATATAAAATGTATTTTTTATTGATAGATTTAGGTTTACTTATTCTCTACCTATACTTTTCCTTCTTACTTTATAACAAAAGCTAAGTTTAATTAGCATTTAACTAGATATTTTTATGCATCTTTAGATACAAAGTACTACATAAAACTTTGGTTAGAAGGAAGGATTACAAAGTTTTACTATTTAATAGTATTAACTAGCATCAAATATCTTTATGATAACTGAAGTGCATTTCATATCGATTCAAAAGTTGGTAAACTTCTTAAAAAATGAAGAACAAATTTACAAAAAAGGAAAAAAAATTGAAAGTATTTTCATCTTTTCCCAAAAGGATGAAAGTATATTCTATGAAGCTGCTTTAAAAGTTAGTTTCCCGAATCATCGAAGTGATTTTATATTCATGTTAAATTGGTGGTTTGGAAAATAAGATTTCAACAATAATCTTGCTTTTGCAATTCAATAAACTTATAAAATTTATATCAATAAAATATGCTTGGATTAGGAAAAGAGGTTTCTGTATATTTTCTTCTCTTTTTTTTTCTGAGAAAGTTTATATAGAAATGCTACGATTCTATCAATACACTGAATATGAAACAGTAATATCAATGAATCGTTTTTGACTAGAAAAATTCCCTTTATTAAAAATGTAGTTCTTTATTTAATTTTTCAAATTGAATCCTTTATTTCAAAAATGAAAATGGTTTATTTTCAAGAAAGACTTAAATTCTTATTTTATAAAAAAAAAAATACTACATTGGTTCTAAATGACTGTCACAATTGCTATTGTGACAATCATTTTTAAAATTTAAATAATGGTAAATTATTTATGGATATATTATTTATAATTTTAGTAAATTTTATAATGTAAAGTTATGTATGAAATTCTATTATATTTAGATGTGTCAGTACATTTTTAATTTTCGGAAATAAATTAATTTAAGCTCACTAGTGGTCGAGTGGATAAAACAATGGTTGTGGATTCACGCCTCACCAATGGGCTGGTCGCTTGCAGTTTCTAGGTTATTTTCATTTATATAATACTAAGAAGGGATTTCCCATAGAAAGTTCATCTGGAAGACATCCTTCTTGGCAGATCGTCCATGAGTTGTGTTGCCTCATTCCATTATACAATCACTAACAATTAATTTAAATCCTGATTACGATGGTGATTTTTAATCATATTTAAATCTTAACTCTCTCCTCACTGTATGCATTATTATAGCCTTATTTTTCTTATACCAATAACAAGCATTGCAGGTGAATGAGGGACGATGCTCGACGTATTCGGGACAACAAATTCAGCATAAACTATGAACTTACTTAAAGAATTATTGAGTGGATATAGTAAACAAAACTGTGAATTATCTTTTATTATTTATAAAAGTTATGCTTCTGAATAGTTTTATAAATCAAAAATATTTCTACTTAAATGCTGTATCAGGTTTACTCCTGTTCGTTTAACGAAAAGAGGTAAACCTGATACAGCAGCATTCAAAGTATTATGTTACCTTTCACGAGTACTTTATCTAATGAGTTTATTTTTATAAGTCTTTTAAATGAAATTATCATGATTTAAAATATATATTAAGTAGCTAAAAACAATATATTTTTAAAATATTAAAGGAGTTTAAAATTGCTATAATAACAGAGATATTTTACAATTTAATTTATAATTCTAATATATTATCTAAATGCAAATTATTAAAAAAACAACAACATTCTAAATGAAAATAATTACATTTCTAAAATATATTCGCTTCTTAATTACATTTATTTATTTAAATTTATTTTTATAAAGGTCATGGCTACGGAAAGTCATCCAGGGTCCTGCTGATAGGATTTACAGGACTAACTTCTTACATAGTGCACTCAGTTTAGTACATTATTTTTTCATTATTTATGAGTTTTAAATTACATGAATTCATTTTCTAGACTTAATTATAATTAAACTGTAATAAAATTAGTGATAATTAAAATTTTATTATGCTAATTCCAGCCTGAGCCCCTCTAGATTGGAAAGATTCAGGGTTATCCTTCTATAGAAGGGATGTACTCTGGCTTCCTCTCTCTCTCGTCGATCTGATAAGTAAGAATGAAACTGTAAAATTTATTAGAAAGAAAAAAATAAATGTAGAAATACATTTATTTCCAATAACAAGTTATTTTCAAGAAAAGTTTTAGATGGAATTAAATAATAAAGAAAAAAAAATTACATTGTTAGATTTTTAGTCAAGTAAATCCCAGATAGGATGCGAAAACGTAGTTTTGTTTGAAATTAATAGTTTCTATATACGATTTCGGAAAAAAACAATTGAAGAATGAACGCTTTACGGCTTATATTTACATCAAAGACAATCATTTTTCTCTTCTGCAAATTCTTTATTAAAGGAAAAAAAAAAATGTCATATCAAATACCTTCTCGTGAATGTTTAAGATAATTTATATGTAAGTACGTCATTTTCAAGTCTGAAAATAAGTATACAATTCTGTACAAAAACTTAAGAAATAGCCATAAACAATTGAAAGAAATTTAATTCAAGCTTTCTATAAATCATTTATACATGAGTGAAGAAAAGATCAATTTAAATAGCGAAATATTTAAATTTTCATTTTATTTGTTATAGAATATAGCAAAAAAACAAGAATGCGAAATAGTCCAATTTTGTTCGTAAATAAAAGGAAAAGGATAATACATGAAATTTCATTATTACGCTTTATTATTCTTTGGAATTTCTAAACATTATAGCTTGAACAAACTAATAAATAAGTATAGAAAGGCGTTTATATATATATATATAACAGCAAAGAAACCTGCTTAAAATGGAACCTTAATAAAACGGAAACTTGCCTAAACGGGAAAAATATTCGATACCGTGCTAGTCTGGCTTATACAGGTTTTACTGTATATAATTTTGTACGCGAATTACATTATTTTTCTATTTTATTATAAGTTTGAATAATAATTATAGCAATTTCAAAGTTTTAATGTACTTACTTCGAAATAAACAGTTAATAAAAGTAATCTACTTACTGTTAGTCTAGATTGCTTAGTCAATATCTATGAATGAATTAGAATATCTACACAACAAACTATTGTTTAACTTCTATGTTGAACTAACTTTCTTCTGAGTACTATTTGATTAATTCATTCTTTATCAATTCTTCTTAAGATCTAATTAAGAGAGAAACTAATTAACAGATGCTAATATAAAACATCTTTACTCTTAAAATTTAATTGTTTTCTGAGGTATTAAGAAACGTATTTACTTTGATTTATAGCGTGTAAATTATTAATTTTATAACTGATTTATTAACGTTTGTTTTCATATAGAGAATAAATAAAATGTTATATTATAAACTTTAGCAGGGGGCTATCCAGAGGAAAAAAAATCTGGGCATTTTTACAATATAAATTAATACCATTTTAACTAACAAATCAATAAATAAATATATTTTTAAGACTGCTTTTTACTTTTACTAATGAAGAAACATTTTATGTAAGTTATAAAAAATGGCTAAAGGGGCAAAAGATGCCCCTGTACCTGGGCCTTATACAAGCTCTTGTCGACTCTACTATGGTATATATATAGACCTACAGGTTTTTATAAAGAAAAATTTAGTTATTTATGATGAATAGATAATGTCAAATTGATAATAATTAATTGAATTAATTGTTTCAAACAGAAATTTAATTGTTTCTAGATATCGTAATGAACTTGTTACAAAAGAACATGGGTTCAGATCCCACTCGTTGTCAGTACATACTGTAAGCTATCTCCTTTGTAACTTTTTAAGTCATTTTTGTATGAAATGCTATTTACAAAGTGGTATTTTTCGCTTTGTAAATGATTTATTAATTAATATTATATAATAAAAAATTAAAAATTATGTAAAATTCCATCAATTATAACTATAAAATTCTTTAAAAAATTTATTTTTAAGTTACAATTCGAGTGTTATATTTATAAGTAGACTCACTTCAATAGAAATAAGAAAATAGTTTAGTGATATATTATTTATCATAGAGAAGAGCAAGACTTTCCAGACGAATTCTGCCAGAAGCGTGTCAGATTTAATGATTTATTGTTTACATACGAGCAAAAGCTTTTGTGTCAATCACATCTGTCACACATACGCTATTGTTCACTATCAACTTG
The DNA here is from genome assembly GCF_000671375.1 of Centruroides sculpturatus. Classification (NCBI taxonomy): domain Eukaryota; kingdom Metazoa; phylum Arthropoda; class Arachnida; order Scorpiones; family Buthidae; genus Centruroides; species Centruroides sculpturatus. The sequence continues at coordinate 794,356 of NW_019384311.1, read as the reverse complement.
TCTCCATCTGTTGGAGGAAAAAATAAATAAATGCTTTATAAAATATTTTACATAAAAACTCGTAATGCTTTATTGTAATGAATTAAATTGATTTATTCAATATAAGTTTTATTGTATTAATTATAGTTAAAATAATTTATACATAAGCATTTTGTATTCATCTGCAGTAGATATTGTTATACGTTTTATTTGTTTATTTCCTTTAAGTATTGTTTTTATTGCATTTCTCAAGAGAATTGTAACTTTTATTCTTGTTGAGTGTCCTCCATAAATGTATCAATTTGCATTGCGAATTTGTCAGGATGTAAATAGTTTTTCTAAACAATTCGTGTGTGAGTGGCATTTTTCTCACTTCTTTTACGTGTTTAAAGGGAATTTTTCTGACGAATATATATTGCCATTTTTCTTATCTCCATTAAATCTACCTATAACATAAATACTTTAATTATAAAACGAATGTTAACACTACTAAAACATTTTTTTAAAGGTTTTATGTAAATTAAATGATATACATGCAGGTCCTTTAAAACTTTGATAAGAGGTAGAGTAAGACTTTAGAGGCCCTAACACTTAAAAAGATTTGGTGCCCCAATACTGTATATGTAATTCAGAATATAAACAACAATAAAACATAAAATAAAAGTTTATTTTTCGAAATGAATGATACAGGCAAATACTGTGTTTTTAATTTTTTCATTTATTTTGGATGGTCCCTTTTTGATGACCCTGGTTAGTTTAATCATTTGCAGTTTTCATCATATGATCATTGCAAGGCAATGAAACATTTCTGTGGTGCTCCTTTTCTTTCATGCTCTAAGCACGCCTAATGGTTAATCTAACCCCTTCTTTTGGAACGATTGAAATATATTTGTTTATACACAAATAGAAGTCTTAGAGATTTAATTTTTTATCAGTAACAATGGCAATTTATAAGGGTTGTTAGTGGTCCCTACCCCTATAAATTATAAAGACATATACACATGTAAGTACTTCATAAGCTACTGAAATTTGTTTTGTTTGACACATTGAAAACTTTTAATATAGTCTATTGTATTTTAAACATTTATTTATTTATTTTATAGAAAACAAATACAAAATTACTGTTTCTACACATGCATATATACGTTTTCATTTCGATTAACTTACATTAATAAGATCTTATAACATGATATTAATTAAATACACTTTCATTACTATTATCTTCAACTAGAGTAACATTTAACTTTCAAGTTTATCGTTGGATATAACATTTGACATTACAGAAGTCAGGAAATTTATCATTGCATTATGATGTTATGACTTGATATTGTTTACATGCATTACATTCTCTTACTTGCAATGACATTATATTTAGTTTCCTTAATAATTAAATAAACATTACATTTATATTATTATCTAACAATAAATTTTAAGTGCTGATGAATATAATAGCATAATTTGTTGCCTGATATTATCTATGGCTTTTAACATGAATTAACCTATGAGAATGTTAGAAAACATTACGAATGGTTAATATATTTTGATATTTATTTATTGAATTTTATATTTTTTCATGATAATATATGGGGGTAGGATTAGTTTTCAGTCAGTACCAAAATTAATGCTAATGCCTTCATCCACAGTAAGGAGTCAATGTATACTTGCACGTTCTAATTCGGACACCCCTCGTAATATAGCTTTCAGCACAATAACGTAACTATAACTATAGTAAAGCCTGTATTTCCGTTTAGACAGGTTTCCTTTTGTTCAGGTTCCGTTTTAGACAGGTTTTACTGTAGTTACGCTTCTCTACTGAATACTCTAAATATTGTATATTTCTCTATTATCCTAGAAAGTATACGTTATTTACTATGCATAGCATAGATACAGTATAAAGTTATACCTTCAGTTATATATTTTTAACTTATAAATAAAGTGATATTAAAATATTTCTTCGTAAAATTGTTTCAGATCGTTTTATAACTCATTTTACACTAAAATAAATATTATATTTGTAAAATACATATAGAAAATGAATGTCAGATTGATGTTTTCATTGATTATTATACGAGATAAACACGTGTCACGTGAACAGAATTTGATTTTCCTGAAGGATTTCATAAAAATAACAAGCTTAACTCTCATATCAATACAAAATTCTAATATTTTCCTATCGAATTTGGTTTATTTTCACTTCAAAATATTTATGCAAGGAGCTAAAATAGCTTATTTATCGAATTTAATTTTTGAATAATTAAAATAGAAGAGAAACAAAGTAGCAAGTTGAATATATAATTCTAATATATTTAATTATTCGTGTAACAGAAACATTATCATCGAAATTATTTATTTTTATTCTATTTTCGAGTCATTTAATTTCTTAATTAAATGAATTAATTAAACGAATCTTCACTACATAAATGTAAAGTGCTAATTGCAATATATTAATCATAGAGAATGGATGCGAATTAATTGTAATCAATTAATATATTTAATGTTAAATAACTAAACAAATTATAAGTTTCCTATTAAAATCACTAATTAGACTAATAGAAAATATGTATAAAAATATTATTAAATAGATATTAATTTTTTTAAAATTGAAACTACATATATATTTAAATATTTATTTAATTTTAGGGGATTTTAGGGGATTTTTTTAGTAGCAATAATTGATCGATGCTGCCATCTAACGTATTAATATTTTNGTTTATCGTTGGATATAACATTTGACATTACAGAAGTCAGGAAATTTATCATTGCATTATGATGTTATGACTTGATATTGTTTACATGCATTACATTCTCTTACTTGCAATGACATTATATTTAGTTTCCTTAATAATTAAATAAACATTACATTTATATTATTATCTAACAATAAATTTTAAGTGCTGATGAATATAATAGCATAATTTGTTGCCTGATATTATCTATGGCTTTTAACATGAATTAACCTATGAGAATGTTAGAAAACATTACGAATGGTTAATATATTTTGATATTTATTTATTGAATTTTATATTTTTTCATGATAATATATGGGGGTAGGATTAGTTTTCAGTCAGTACCAAAATTAATGCTAATGCCTTCATCCACAGTAAGGAGTCAATGTATACTTGCACGTTCTAATTCGGACACCCCTCGTAATATAGCTTTCAGCACAGTAACGTAACTATAACTATAGTAAAGCCTGTATTTCCGTTTAGACAGGTTTCCTTTTGTTCAGGTTCCGTTTTAGACAGGTTTTACTGTAGTTACGCTTCTCTACTGAATACTCTAAATATTGTATATTTCTCTATTATCCTAGAAAGTATACGTTATTTACTATGCATAGCATAGATACAGTATAAAGTTATACCTTCAGTTATATATTTTTAACTTATAAATAAAGTGATATTAAAATATTTCTTCGTAAAATTGTTTCAGATCGTTTTATAACTCATTTTACACTAAAATAAATATTATATTTGTAAAATACATATAGAAAATGAATGTCAGATTGATGTTTTCATTGATTATTATACGAGATAAACACGTGTCACGTGAACAGAATTTGATTTTCCTGAAGGATTTCATAAAAATAACAAGCTTAACTCTCATATCAATACAAAATTCTAATATTTTCCTATCGAATTTGGTTTATTTTCACTTCAAAATATTTATGCAAGGAGCTAAAATAGCTTATTTATCGAATTTAATTTTTGAATAATTAAAATAGAAGAGAAACAAAGTAGCAAGTTGAATATATAATTCTAATATATTTAATTATTCGTGTAACAGAAACATTATCATCGAAATTATTTATTTTTATTCTATTTTCGAGTCATTTAATTTCTTAATTAAATGAATTAATTAAACGAATCTTCACTACATAAATGTAAAGTGCTAATTGCAATATATTAATCATAGAGAATGGATGCGAATTAATTGTAATCAATTAATATATTTAATGTTAAATAACTAAACAAATTATAAGTTTCCTATTAAAATCACTAATTAGACTAATAGAAAATATGTATAAAAATATTATTAAATAGATATTAATTTTTTTAAAATTAAAACTACATATATATTTAAATATTTATTTAATTTTAGGGGATTTTAGGGGATTTTTTTAGTAGCAATAATTGATCGATGCTGCCATCTAACGTATTAATATTTTACTAAACTTTATCATATTAAATTTGGAAATTTACCGTTTAAGATGGTAAATTTAATTACCGATTTATTAAAGAATTTTTTTTTAAAATTTATAATTAAAATTAATACATATTTATATTATCAACCGAAAAAAATTGATTACATCTAACTTTTCCAATTAAAACTTTTGTTCACCCTGTTTGAAGCTTAATAACTCCTGTGCTTTTTGTCGAAAATTTATGAAATTTTGCAGGAAAGTTTGATTATTAGGAGGATTTATGATATTACGTTTTGGTTATTAAAGGTCGAGGGTGTGGAGAGATAATGGGAGTTGAATGTATCTCTAGTAGGGTCGGACTTAATGACGTTTTTACTCTTTATTAGCATTTACAATTTCTTATAAAACGCACTCCTACCCTGAAAACTAAGCTTTTTGCTATTTTATAATAGTTAAAAATAAAAAAATAATGTTTTAAAAATAAAATATCACAACAGATGGCGCCACATACAGTTTTAATTAAATGTTGCTTGGAAAGTTAAGCAACTCTGCTGGTTTATTTATATTAGGCTTTTATTTTGTCGTATTTTCACGGAATGATCGCCTTGACGATCTGTTCGAGGAAGACCCTGAAATCAGATATTTCCGTATGTAAAGACTGGAATACTCGTAACCTGTATGCTGGTCTCCCTCGTTTTTATACGGCATGCCGGTCATTCCTCGAAAATAGGGTATTGAATTTAGTTACAGTATATACTTAGTTATTGTGTTGTAGATCAATAAAAAATATAGCTCATTGGAATATTATATTGATAATTAAAATTAAGCTAATAAGTCTAAAGTTTGTACAGCATAGAATTATAACACACGGAAAGTCACTTCTCACACTGCAGCTCAGCTTACAATTTGTTTATACTTGTTTACACTGGCATCTTTTAAAATTTGAACATAATAAAGAGCTTTTAATGTAAACATACTGTTTTATTCTTCACTAACGATTTCTTATTCTCCTGTGTTTAGTAGTACTCAGAGTCCATTAACAGGACCGTAGATCTGGTTTCTTTTGTGAATATAAAATATTATAACAGATAGTGCCATACCTGCAGTTTTAAATGTTGCTTGGAAAGTTAAGCAACTCTGCTGGTTTATTTATATTAGGCTTTTATTCTGTCGTATTTTCACGGAATGATCGCCTTGACGATCTGTTCGAGGAAGACCCTGAAATCAGATATTTCCGTATGTAAAGACTGGAATACTCGTAACCTGTATGCTGGTCTCCCTCGTTTTTATACGGCATGCCGGTCATTCCTCGAAAATAGGGTATTAAATTTAGTTACAGTATATACTTAGGTATTGTGTTGTAGATCAATAAAAATATAGCTCATTGGAATATTATATTGATAATTAAAATTAAGCTAATAAGTCTAAAGTTTGTACAGCATAGAATTATAATACACGGAAAGTCGCTTCTCACACTGCAGCTCAGCTTACAATTTGTTTATACTTGTTTACACTGGCATCTTTTAAAATTTGAACATAATAAAGAGCTTTTAATGTAAACATACTGTTTTATTCTTCACTAACGATTTCTTATTCTCCCGTGTATAGTAGTACTCAGAGTCCATTAACAGGACCGTAGATCTGGTTTCTTTTGTGAATATAAAATATTATGCGAGTGTAAACTGAAGTATTGACTGACACACTGACTTGTAAACTACTATATTTACTCTATTTACGTACAAATAATGCTAAGGATAAACGGTGCTGGAATAAAAGAAGTTCGTATTTCTTTTGTCAATTGCTTATTTTTTCGTTCCACTGTAGTCGTGTATCCTATGGAGCATTTTTCTACAGGATGCGTGTACTGTCCTTCTTTATCCGATTTTCCTTTATACACAGCGTTCTTTACACAGCACCGCACAAAAAGAGGGGGATAAGTGTACCATCTCAGCAGTAAAAACGACTGGAAGGCAACGCAACAGAATGCCGGTATCGATACTTTTGTGGTATCGGGACATCCCTATTCAGACTAGGAATGATCAACTGTTATACGAGATGACTTCCCAGATTAGCAAGCCAATAGTGGAGGCATTGTGCCGTACAACATTAAAATAATTGAAGCTCTCATCGGTGGTCCTCTATACTCTAACACGGGAGTCGTCTGTCCTAACAGAATTGGAATTCGTTGCTGTTTAGCCATTACAAATGTCGTCGTTTTAAGTTATTTTATTTTTAATTTGTTTTGAAAAAAACAAAATAAAGTGTCCATATTTTGTATCAATACAAAAACATATTTAGAACAGTTCTAATATGCATTGTAATATTCCATTAAACCAATCTAAAGCATTGCAATTGTTCGTGAGTGTGTCACGATTAGACCATGACGTTTTCTCGCTGTCACACACCACAAGTGTTCATATGTACTGTATTTTAGTATGACTTTTATTCTTACTTTTTATTGTTATTTTATTAGTTTTTATTTTAGTATTTCTTATTGTTATTCTAAGACGTTTGCCCAGTGGACATTGATATGTAACTTTTGTATAAATAAATAACACTTTAAAAAGCGACAAAGAATACTCAAAATTTAAAATATATTTCACTTTTTCGTTTTGGAAAAATATGAAGAAAATAAATCTCAAGTTCGAAAGAATACGATTCTCTCTGTAATCTTAACTTCTATATTTATATTAATTGGTACCATGTATGAAAATAATTTAATAATTCAAACAATTTTCTTAGTGTTTTTGAAGTTTATTATAAAAATCCAGCAACGAGTTACGTTACTTTCCTGGCAAAACAATTTAAATTGTGTATGGTACTATATGTTATGATATTTCATTTAAAAACTTTTTATATTATTAATTAATATAAAATGATAAAATGTTTAGTTTTAAAGGCAGAGATGAATTTTATAAAAAATTGTAAATGATAATAACGAGTAAAAACTTCATTAAGACTGACCCTACTCAAGATACGATAGAAGACCCCCCTCTCTATATCCCCACTTCCTTGAACTTTAACCACCAAAACGTAATAGAATCAATTCCCTAATGCACAAATCTCCCTGCAAAATTTCGGAAATTATCGACAAAAGACACAGGAGTTATTAAACTTCGTATTGGGTGAACAAAATCGTGCTCCTCCACACACACACACACACATTAAGTTGTCATCTTTACAAAAGAAAGTAAGACTTTTCTCTCGGGCATCATGACAATATATTATATAATTCATGCGTAAGTTACGTATATTATTACGAATTTCAATTAGCGATCGAGCACGATCAATTGGAACGATTCAATTAGAAATTAAGGCCAGAAATTGAAATTGGTTGACGAGAATGGGAATGTATTGTTGTGCGATTTGATTCAAATTAATTTCAGCGTAATTACTTTGATATTTTTAATACAAGTTTAACTTTTATTTGATGAAACTTTTGATTATTAAATATTTAAAAATATTAAATATAATAAAAGAATATTCTTTAAAATTTTAACAAAATTTTCATTAATAAGATATACTTTCTATAAGAAATTTATATCGAAAGTTTTAAACGCTTAACCCTTTACATACATTTTTAAAGTGAATAAAATTATAGAATAAACAGTAACAGAAGCTTTTCCACAATAGAAACAGCATTAATAGATCTATAAAATAAAGAATAACGTAATTAACTGGACTAAAATTAAGCAATTTATAATTTTGATAAGCAAAGTTCCTATTGTATATATTTTGATTGTTAATATATAAAGCATTAATTAATTTTCTTCGTATACATGCACACTATATCAAGTATAAATATGCTTTTATGCTTCTTGAATTCTACTTCTATGCAGTTTTAATTTGGGGTGCTTCTTGAATTCAAAGTACTTCTTACATTTGGACAATTCCTTTGAAAAATATACAAAATGAAAATTTCCTGTTTATTTTGTATTTTCTCTTAATTATATTCTATTTACACATGTTTATATTTTTACTCATTAATAAATTCTTTTAAGCTATATTTACATTTAATTTTCATTCAATTCTGTATAATTCAATCAAATCAAGACTTTTTTTATATTAGAAATTTATTTTTTTTTCTATGAAAACTTAAAAATAGAAGGAAAAATTAAAATATTTTATTGTTAGATCTATTTCTGTTAATTTAGATAATAAGTTTTCAGTTTGTTGAGAAGATTGTTATTTACTACATGTAATAATTTACCTATTTCTCCTTCATTTATGTTATTTATCCACGCTCGTTTTTAAAATAAAAGCATAATAGGATTTAGTAGTAAACAGATATACAGTCGAGTGTAATGTCCTTTGCTATTGTATTGCTGCTTTCGTAAATCTGTTTACGGCATAAAATAATATATAAATAAACAGCTAAATTTCAATTGCGTTCCAGAATTTAAGTTTATTTTCTATTCAAATCATAAAAATAGTTTTATTTATAGATATTTTTTTATAAGAAATATCAAAAATTGATTAAAACAAATACAGTCGACCCCCCTAGAACACTGTTAATTATTCCGTTTTATATGAATTCCATGTTGTACGAGTCACTTAGATTTTACAAATACGTGTGCCGGGCTGTGAACGGTTCACGTATTTGTAAAATCTAAGTGACTCGTACAACATGAAATTCATATAAAACGGAATAATCAACAGTGTTATAGGGGGGTCGACTTGTAATCAAATTCCAGCAGATACAACAAACCAGAAAAGAGACCTAAAGATGTCTAGAAATAAAGACAGAAAGATAAAAAGCCAATGCAACGAATAAGTAAATAATATTTTCTCTAAGTATTTAATAGATTAAATAAAAACATGTTTAAAATCCAGCAACGAGTTGCGTAACTTTCACGACAAAAACATTTAAAATTATGTGTGGCTCTGTTATGATATTTTATTTTAAAACATTTTATGTTATTAATTATCATAAAAACGCAAAAAAGCTTAATTTTTAGGATGGAGATGAGTTAAATTCTGATGCTGAGTAAAATTTTTATTAAGTTTTACCACAGTCGAGATATGACATATAAACACCTCTATCTCCCCACTCTCTCGACCTTTAACCACCAAAATTTAACAACATTAATATCCTTTATATACAAATTTCTACGCCAAATTTCGTTTCTTAATCTTTTTCCCATTCTGAGATATTAAGCGAAATAGACGTCATTATATACAGATTGAACCCATGTACCAAATGTGTGTTTTTTTATGGTACCCAACACGGATTAAACTTATATTTATATTATAAAATAAAATTAATTTCTCAGTTTGATTCCGTTACAGGTTCTGATAGATAACATTTTGTACACTTTTATTGTATTTTCTTAGTGTCAATAACATGCTGCCATCTATATAACACGAAAATAATCTTTAGATAAATTCTAAACTTCTTTTCGATTTTGTCTATAGTTTGATTAAAATTAGAAATTATCTTTATTATATTTAAAAATTATATAATTTGAACCGCTTTTATACAATTTATAACTGATATTTGTTAGTTGTAGATTATCTTGGTGATTAAATATGCAAATTATGTCAATATCATTATTAGTAACACGGTTTTGGCTCCTGTAAGAGACAAATTACGTAAGTATTTTGCTTAATTTAACGTAAAAATTAACATATATTTTCATGTGTGATTGCTAGACGTTTGTATGCAGTTATATATCACTTATTGTTTATTATAATAAGAAATTTATTGTAACAGGATATAGAGACATGTCAGAGAGACTACCAAGTGTCTGTCTGAATTCATCTTAATTATATAATAGAAAAAAAATGTCTTATATATTAAAATTATGTTATTCATATATAGAACTAAATACAGATAGTACAGTCGCATCAATCCGAACCTTCGGTCATCAGAACCCGTTGTAATCGGAACGTTTCCTGCCATTTCCTTAATTAGACTTGTCACAGCACAGTTGGATCTCACGTGCAAAGTGAACACAAGTCACGTGTTGTGAGCATTACTGCTCATTCTTTTTGTAATCATATTTGACTTAAATATAACTCTAACCTCTATTTGCTGCTGTAAAGTATCTTACAACAGTAAAATTAGCCTCAAAACGTAAGCATCGTATCCCCGTTAATCCTAACTTTTCGTTAATCCGAACTGCTTACCACTTGTCTCAATTAGTTCGGATTAGCGTGACCGTACTGTATATATATACACCTATTACAAACTGAATATAAGGGATTGCTTTAAGTCATGCTGTAATCCTGTCGATTATACTCCTATTTATTGCATAAACAATATATATGCAATTCTATTATCGTATTTCACAATGAGATCACACTTAAGATAATTTCGACAATTTCCAATTATAGTTTAATCCTTTCGTTAAATCAATTCCAAATTTAATATTATTCTACATTTATATTCTATTTTTGGACTGCAATTTTCAAATTGCTCAATATCAAATTATTTGCTGGATAAATTCCTAAAACAATTGCCTAAAATTACTGTATTAAAGCATAAAAATTTGAATTAAAGTAAAGCCTATGTAAACTGAAATCACACGGTTCCAAAAATTAGCTTTGGCGATCTTGTCTTTCAGTTAGAATATATCTAAGTGGCAAGCCCCTACGCAAGCAAACTAACGTGTACGATCTCTTACATATGAAACGGATTATGCCATTGGTTTGCTTACTTACTGCTTGCCACAATTTCTACCAGGAATCTCCTGATTTCTTCCGTCTAGGTGTCGTCTTGATTTCCGATCAAGAAGACACCTAAATTACTTTGTTTCTGTTTTACTGCATAGACGTAGAGAAGAATATCAATAGAATAGCATTTTCTACTTTAAACCCATTCTGCAGGGCAACTGATGTTATTGCGATGCAACTAGATGCAAAATCGTTTACAATTTACCGTTTAATTACGATCTTAACGTTAATGTCTCAAATAAGCGGCGAGTACGTCCAAATAATCTGCATCAATTTACATTAAATACATTGATTTGTTTCTGTTCTCTGCATTTTGGCCCAAATAAACGGCTGATCCAATTAACCGGTTGCCCAATTAAGTGGAATCAACGCTATTTGAAATGAAATTGTTAGCTTTTTACATATATTTCTTAAAAGATTTTTACTAATTATAAAAGTATATTTTGATTTTATTACTTTCTAAAATTTATTTTTTGTTACAGTCCAGACTTAGGGATCCAAGTGTCTTGGACCCAATAGAGTTTGGCATTCCTTCGTCTTGGATTCTATGTATAATACTGTACGTTAAAATTTACAAGACGTTTATTCACATTGCCCAGAATTTCGTATCCCGTTTTGGTAGTCTTGCTTCAAATACTTTCAATAATATAGAAGTTTTAGTATCCACGGGTAACTTGAGGCTTCGTGACGTATTCGAAAGTCTTTTCTCGCATAAACTTATTCAATATTAGTTTGTTGGGTGCTTACGTGCTGTTTAATGTTTAAATATACGTAAGCATCCTATGCTATTGTGTATCAAAACAGCAATGTTATCGAAAGCAAAGGCTACACCCATCAGTGATCGAGTGGAGAAAGCCATCAAACTTTGGTACTGTAGTTTGCGGGTTCGTGCCTGCCCAACGGACTATCCATGTAAATTTTTCCGTATTTTCACCTGTCTAACACCTAACTGGGGACCAGTTTCCCATAGAACATCCTCCCGAGAGGCACTACCTAGTTTGTAAATCGTCCATGTGTTTTATTGCCTTATCCGATTACATCCTAAATCCTAGTTACTACTAGACTTCTTAGGTCACAGCGGCCTCATTTATAAATAGATATTCTATTAATTTTATATAAGTATCAACATTAAAGTTGCCATCGTTATCATAGATTATGAAACAAATGTTATAAATTTTTATTATAACAATAAGTAGTATGTAATAGAGCTTCCGAAAGGGATACGAAGGCCTGGAAAAAATATATATACAGTATATAGGAAGCACTACAGCAAAAAAGAATTGTATAGAGGCTTCGAATTCCTCAGGACCCAGGGCAGTTTGATCCAGGACCCACTCTTAATATGTAAAGCCCAAATTGATAGGATGATAGCATGACCATTTGATTTGGGCTCTGTATACAGGCGGCTTCTCCAAATTTAACCTTTTGTATAAGAGATAGGACAGAATTTTCCAACACTTAGATGAGAAAAAACTGTTTTTATTGATTTTATTTATATATTTTTATGGTTTGTGGAGAGTGAACTCTACAAACTTGTGTCTGGTTTGGATCCATTTCTGTCCCTGATCATATTTATGAATATAAATATAATATATATCTTTATTATAAAATATAGCTGTGATAAATACAGTTATGTACAGTACACATTGTTTAATACATGATATTGAAGTGTATAAAGAAATTGGAGTCTTAAATATGCGTAAATAATGAATATATTAACTTTAAAATTAATAAAATATTACTATAATAACTTTACCGTAATTAATTCTAAGAAAAAAAACAAAAATAATATAGGATGAGTCTTACACTTGATAACACTTTATATATGTTTATAGGTAACAACTGCCATCTAGTGTTTAACTTGTATATAACATAACTGTATATTATATATAATAAGTTTAATTAATTGATAAATTAATTAATTTACAGATAAATAAAACAGGTTAATTATTCAGTATTTTTATTAAATAATTAAATAAATTTAATTAAAATATCTTTTTAATTAGGATCAATTTTAAGAAATAATAACATTACAGGGCTACAATCAAACCTCTGAACAACGTCCACTGACAGGAACATAAAAAAGTGACCGTTGTTCGGAGGTGGCCACTTTATGGAGGTTATTTGTACGCATTTAGAAAAGGTGTCCGTTATTGAAGGTTTGATTGTATAATTATAGATTCATTAAATT
>NW_019384311.1:776702-780242 GCF_000671375.1 Centruroides sculpturatus | reverse complement strand
TATAATTATTTAACTTAAAAGAAAAGTTTAAAGAGTATTTTTAACATTAATTATAGAATTTTTAATAAAGTAAAATTTAATAAACTTTACATTTTAACTGTTTAATATATTATTTATATATATATTTATTACTTTTAAGGTTTGTTTCCTGATTGAAATTTATTGTATTGACATATATAAATGCCATTTAATTACAAAGTTCTATAATATTTAAAGGATAATTTAAAGAGCTACATTATCAGAAGATGAATATAAAACTTGGCTACACGATAATCAGCTAAAATCATAAAATAAATCCTTTAGATGCAATATTATCGAGTATATAGCTCTAAATTCTCTTTTATTAGTTTTATTCGAAAGTTCTAAGACTATATATTTTATGTTAATGGAAAGATGACATCTGTAATATCACAATAACTTACTTAATATATTCTCTTGTGTTGATATTACATTACAAAAAATAATAATAATTAAAAAAATTAAAGATATATATTTTTTACAAATATAGTTAAGGAATTATTTGATATTTCTATTACTTTTATTTTTGTTTCGTACCATTTTAATATAAAGAATTTTCTTGATTTTGGAAATTAATTTCCAATTTTTTGATGCTGAATCAGTAATTGAATTTATTAATTTTATGGGAATTAATTAGTCTTATTTCTCTAATGCAAAATATTCTTTAAGACAGAATATATATATCGATTTATTTATTTATTTTGAGTACATAAAGCAATGCCATCCATTACTTAAGATACTGATAAAAACAATACAAAATACACCCCATAATAACATGAGAAGAATAAAAATACATTATTTAAAAATTAATACGTTTGTTTGTTTTAATAAATGTTGTAAGCATTAAGTAATTATTTAATAAATATTTTATAATGAGCAAACATTATTGTGACATCGTTACAATACCCGGCTGCAATTTTTAATCATATTTTAAATGTTTTTTATTTCAAATATATGACAAATTATTAGTGTTTTGCCCCTGTACATCATACTTTTCCTGATAACAGCAGAGTCATGCCGGTCATTTGTGTAACACCGTTATGGGGAAAATTTTGAATTGAAATCACGTAACTTCCACTCTATATCAGAAGTTCTTATATATTTAATCAGAGCCTACTGTCCCTACTGCTTCCATATTCGGCCTCGACTTTCATCCCGCTAATATCTTTCTTTCGAATAAGGAAGGACAGACAGACATGCGGATAACAATAGGAATTTATACGCCTAATAATTTAGTTAAGGAAGAAAACATTATATATTTATTTATGTAGAAAGTAATAAGATAATGACAAATAACTTTTTAATTAATTAATTATAATTATTATCATTTAATTAATTTTAAAATTGTTATTCTATCAAATATATAATATAAACACTGCTTATGTTTCTAAAATTTAATTTATAAATTTTTTTACTAGCAAAGTCATTAATTTTTCAATTCTAAATAACTTTTTATCGCTAAGATATTATGTTTAATTAATATATATATTTTTTTATTTATGGATAATATATTTGAAAATTCAGACACAATTAGAGTTGTGATAGCTTATGCTTTAAAATACTAAAATTATTTTATATTTCATGTTAACATGTAATATTTCTCGTTGTAAAAATTAATAATTCTAGCAAAATATTAAAATGTAATACATTTTGCTTTAATTATAAGATTGTTCATTGTGTTTCTGGATACTCGAAATGGTTTCTGGTCATTCTAACTTATTGTTGGCCATTTACACTCGAATTACCATTGAATAAAAATAAAATGATACTAAATTGTGTGTCCAATCAGTGAAATTACATTGCATTCTCGTTGATCCGTAAGTAATTTAACCGAAAACATTCATTAAAAGGAAAAATCGCGCTCTTTCCTCATCATTTTGTTTCACTAGAAATGGCCTGACTTAATCACCAGATTTAGATTCTGTCCTCGCTTCTTGCTAATGTAAAACAATGGCTTTCGGTTACCCAAGATACTCCCAATATTTTTCTTTAATGACGCTTAAATTATCTTCAGATACAGATAAACCAACAATAAATTTTTATAATTACGTGTTAATTATGTTTTCAATATATTTTATTGCTGCTGAGTTTATCTGCTTTCTTTTCTCTTTGATTTATTCCACAAATATATATTTATTTAATGGCATTACGTGATATATAGAGCATTGTCATTTTTTATAATGAAATTTTATATTAAATAACAGGTATATTAAATTTCATCCTAAACGATGAATAACTAAAATTAATATAAATTATATAAGTGAAAGTATCAGACATTATATCCAAAATTTAAATAAATTTAATGTTAAATTTTGTAAACTGAGCTATTATTTTGATTATGTAGATGCTTTTCCGTTTGAAATTGCATCAGATTTATTCTGTCGAAGTTTCCTTTGAACTCAATTTACTACATTTTATTTTAATTTACATTGCTACGATTAGCCTTGAGTTTAAATTGCCCCATTACTAATTTAACCAGAACCACTAATTGGGTCATCATCCGATGTCTGCTAATTCATAGAATACTAATTCATTAAACAACCCACAGATTACTCTTTAACTATCGGTTCTGCATAAATTAGTAATGAGACAATTTTGAAACAAATTTTACTAATCGTTAGAAAAACTTTGCTTATAAATATATATATATATTTCTTTTCATTATATTAATTATTCAATTTGTAATATGCAATATATCCCATATAAAGCCTTAATTAAACTCATCATCTTACTTAGACTCATCGCTACTGTGGATAGGAAAACATGTTCTTTAATAGCAGAAAGCACATGGTGAGAGCCCATAGTGTAACTTTCTTATAGGATCAGGAGGCTCATTTTTATGGATAATCCTGATTAAGATACAATAGAGCCTTGCGAAAGCATTTTGTTGTTATTTTTATTATTATTGGGAGATAAATATATGATTATATATAAGTTTGCAGTTTGTTAGTATAATTAAATTAATAATACATTTCATTTATGAAACAATTTAACTGAAACTAACAGTTTCCATAATCACGGACTATAAAATGTCAAATTAAATTATTGAAATTAAAACCATAATGCCATGACATTGAGTTATAACATAAAATTATTCATCTATATTAATTATAAATGCGATTATCGAAACATCGTCCAAATATTGATTTTTGCTTACAATAAATCTGTTCTATAATAATATTACTTTTTTATTGTAAATAATTAATAGAAGTTATTGCTATATTTCTAACCTTTTTCATCGATTTTATATAAGAAAATAATATTTATATAATTACATGAAATAAATAAGGTCAAATATAAGTATACAATTTGCATAACACTAAATATTTCTTATATTCGTTTACTTGTTTTTTGTTTTTTTAATGAAGATCCTATTCTAAACAATCTATAACAATAGAAAACAATTAAAAATTACAAATACCTAAATATAATTAAACAATAAATACACAATACTGTATCTAATAATAATCGTTAAGTTTATTTAATTGCTATATTTATAAATGTAAAGTACAAAACCTTTAA
>NW_019384311.1:758809-768904 GCF_000671375.1 Centruroides sculpturatus | reverse complement strand
TGTGCTTATTACATTCAAGTAATAAGAAGAATTGCTATAATTCAATACCAATAGATATAAATTCAGGGTCTTCAAAAAAGAATACAACCATTTTAAATTATATATATATATATATATATTTTTATATTAAAGTATAAGTCGGAACTTGTATTTATGTTGACAGCATTACTTTAATGGCGTCTAAAACCTAATGCAATTTCTTACTTTTCTTGCTTAGTCGTTTCGAATTGTGGTCAGAGAATTACTGACCTACTTGGAATTCCTTACTAGTGAATCAAAGAGCACACTATCCTCGAATTGTTTTTTTTTTCCACATTTTTATGTTTTTCCTGACTAGAATAATACAAATACAAAATCAAATTTCTGATGATTTTATTATCTTCTATTTATTTTTATAATAATGAAAAAATAATAATAATATATTTTAGTTCTCCTAATTATAATGAAAATATTAATAGTATATATTTTAAGAACTATTGTATTTAAGTTGCTAAAGTTTATATTAATTTAATCGTTACTAAATAAAAAATGAAACTTCTTAAGTTGGAAATCCTTTGTATATTGGATTTTTAGTTTGTACTAGTAAACATCTGTAGTATAATTAAAATGAATGCTGGATAGCCGAGGTAGTTAAGGTGAAAACCGACCGTTTTGGGGAGACCCGGGTCGAATCTTGACAATCGATAAGCCCCATAAATGTTTGGGATGGTCTGTGCTAGATATGTCGAGTCCCGTAAGTCCTTTGTGAGTGTGGCCGAACTCACATGACTATGGAAATCTGGCCCTCATAGCTCTTACAAGGTGGAAAGAGCCAAAAGTATATGCTAATGAAAATTGATACATTTTAACACTAAATATCATGTACTAGTATTATAAACTGTTTAGGAAACTGATAATAAATATATTTATCATTAATACGTACTTAAAATTATTTATAAAAGTTTATTTCTGTTTAGTTTATAGTTTTCCCCCTTCCTTTCTACAAGGTCCATCATCGGGGTAGTGGATAAACCACAGAACACTAATAATTGTTCACGGTATTTTTCCTGTCCAACACGAAATCAATGTGAAATTTTTGGGTTTTATTCACATTTCTAATACGCAAATAGGTGCCAGTTTCCCATAAAAGTCCTCCCGGGAAATACTACCCCTTGGCAGATCGCCCACATGGTGCATTGCTTTATCCCATTAATTCTACAATCCTTCCCCCTTTTATATAGGACAATTCTCTTAATTTGGATACATTTGTAGCGTCGAAAATAGATTTTATTATATTTAAAGTCCATTTCTTTTGAAATTTATCTAAAAAAAAAGATTTTAACATTTATTTTTGCTTGATTTTAAAATTTGATCGCGTGTAACTTCAGCAGAAGTATTGTGTTAGAACTTGAACGTCGGCATCACTTTTAGTATTGATCGGAAAAAATATGAAAAAAAAANGTTTACATTTATATATTTTATAAAATTAAAAGAGTTTTTATACTACATAATTTATTTGTTAATAAGTAATAATAATAAGTTTTATCGTTTGATATTGTCACACGACTAGCGATTACATAAGTTTGTTGAAGAGTTATATTAAATGATTTATTGATTTTTAAGGTGTTTTGTCTTTATTTCTTTACGCTTTACGACTGGATACTTTGTAAATCTTATAATATTCGATACTTTCTTGATGTTCCTTTAGAGGGAGCCAGCATCGCTGCTTTAATATCAGTGGTATGGTGAACGAACTGTATACATCACTTTGGTGGCTCCATCGAAATGTCCGATCTATAATTTTGCTATGGAAGTGCTACTACTGCTTCTGTTAACAAACTCAGCAGCTGAAAAAACAAGTAGCAACGAAAACGATTTAACAAGAACGGTGAATCTTGTTGTTTTATCGCCTGCCAACGATACTTATCCATTTTCTCTTCAAAAAACTTTACCCAGTGTACTTTACGCAGTTAGAACTTTAGAAAAACAAGGCTATAATGGAATTCTTAACGGAAGAAAAATACAGGTATTATACAGAGATACTCAATGTTCTTCTACTTACGGTCCACTCGCCGCTTTTGACTTATACATAAGGGATAGCGCCGATGTCTTTTTAGGACCTCTCTGTCCTTACGTTTTGGCTCCTGTGGCGCGTTATACTACAGTTTGGAACGTTCCTCTTCTAACTTCGGCCGGACAGAATGATAATTTTGATTTTAAGGAACCTCATTATCGCCTCTTGACTAGAATGAATGGATCTTATTCGCAAATTGGTTTGATATTCTTGCAAGTGTTGAAAAAGTTTAATTGGAAAGTTGTAGCTTTACTCTTTCATAATTTCGAAGAGCGTATACACGGTCATTCGGATTGTTATTTTACTTTAGGTGCTTTATTTACAGCTTTGGGTAGTAAGAATTATCATCGTGGTTTCGATGAAACCAAGGAAGATATTAATTATAGACAAATCTTAATTGATGTTTCTAACAATGCACGAAGTAAGTATAATTCCCGTTTTTATTTATATGATTTAAGGTTATTAATATATATATAATCTATATAAATTTTCCAAAATTTTTATATTTTAAAATATATAAAATTCGATAAACATTGTAAAAAAAATATTCATAATAAAAGTTGGTATTTTTTTATTTTAACAAATTTTATTATATAAAATAAATTATTTTATTTAAATTTAAAAGTTTAAATTGTTATTTTTTTAATTTAAATTTTAAAATAATCTTATTATGTATTTACAATTAGATTTTTGGATATATCATTCAATTTAAAATTGTTATTTATTTTTTTACATGTAAAAATAGTTGTTAATTACTCAAATAGTGTCACTTTGTGTCTTCTGAAAGTGGAAAATTACTTGAAGCAAAATTCATGAGGCTGAAATTAGTCGTTGTTAACTTTCCACATTCCCAAGATACATCGTGTCGACAGCATCATCAGATCGTATTGTGTATGAAACTAAAATGCAAATTATATCTGGGAACGTTTGCGGTGTTATTCATGTCTATAATTGAAAATATTGGTAACTAGTAACTTTCTTCTGCTCTTAAATGAATAAAAGTTTATAATAAGCTTATATTTTCTATATAAACATTCATAAACTCTTAAATAAATTTAATAAGTGTAAGTTAAAATTCTTGAACAGGTTTTACATTCCTTTTTATATAAGTTCTTAAATTATTAAATATTAATTTATGTATACTTTTATGAATTGTTACGTAAGCATTAGTTTGCTTATAAAAGAAATAATATATGAGGCCAGCGTATCATTGATTTGCATACGTTTCGACTTTCTCTTAAGTTTCTTACTTAATCTTAAATTTTACTACAATTATAATTACGTCGAATAACTTTCACATGTTAGTTTTTTTTCTTTATTTTATTAAATAATAAGCTTATCATCATTAAAATTCGTATTTATAAACTTTTAATGAGGAACTTTTAAATACAGGATGATCTTAATTAAAGTACATTTATTCAACTGTATCTAGAGAGAGATTTAGCAGTCCAAATGCAACCGATATTTCCAAAAATAAATAAATAAAATAGTACGAAAACTCCCCTTAAGCCACTTAGGAGCTGCAAGTAAAAAAACGTTTTATTTATACAAGACACTCATGCTACAGAGATGCAGCAGTTACTGCTCAATTTGGTTCCTCATTCTGAAATTGTAAAATTAGAAAGCCATGAACAGTGTGTTCAACGGTAGACTTAAATTGAGCTTGTCTTTCAAGGTTGCCAAATTTGCATAGCGTACTCGATAAACCAAGTTTTTAATCATTCTCGTAACTAAAACTTACATGGCTGAAGATCTGGAGAACAAGATGGCTAGCCAGTAGGAAGCGCCTCACTAATTATTATTATTATTAGTGAAATTTCGCGTAAATTTCTGTACCAGTATTAGAAATAGAGAGTATTCTTGTACGATGTGGTCTCAAGAACTCTCCTGTTGCAATGGGATGAAACGAAAGTATCGAACATCTCTCGGTATTTGTGGGCTGTCACAGGTTCATTAGGATTAGTTTCTTCGAAGAATTGTGCAAGGAAATATGTGGCTGTAACTTTAACAAGTGCAATGGAATCAACAAGAGATGAGGAACGAGGTGGTTTTCATTGGCCTAAATATGACTGTTACGATGTTCACTGTGCCACTGAGATGATGATGTCTCTTCGTTTTATAGGATCTTTCAGGGATCAAGAACAAGATCAGATTTTCCTGTCTATTAAGCCGATTGTGGCTAATTTTATACGAATAACGATAAACCAACTTTCTCAGTATATTATAAGCTTTGCCATAGAATACGCTTAATTGCTGTACGTTGCACGTGGTAGTTTAGTGACCTCGACAGAGTTATACTTTCATAATTCTAGCTTTCTCAAATCGAATTATCCTTTTTCTCAGAGCTTGGAAAGTATATGGATCACGGCGTATTTTCCGAAGTGTATCCTTAGCATTATTGTTATTTCCATAAAATAGTTTCACAAGAAATGCGTCAAAGTGATGGCCATCGAAACTGATGATAACAATAATATTCAATAGTTGTGGCCACTTTTATACTCAGAACTTGGCTGCATTCGATATGCTTATGCAAATAAAAAAAACTGCTTTTTCGTTACTTGCAAAACAAAAGTGCCAGTGATGAGTTTTAATACTATTTTTTTTCTTTAACACAAATATTTTCTCGTGTTCCAAAATGTTACAATACTAAATTTGATTACATTCTATAAAAGTCCAGAAAAGAGTTCAGTAACATTTCTGGCAAAAAAGTCAAAATTTTGTACGACGCCATTCGTTATCTGACTTTATTTTTAAAAATTTTTATATTATTAATTATTATAAAACTATAAAAAGCTTAATTTTCAGAGTAGAGATGAGTTTTATAAAAGAGGGGGAAAAANTTAGCGGCACAACGTTTTTTTAACTTGATTTAAAGCCATAGATTCTTCACACAATAAAGAAATTTCGTATTTTATGATATATTATTTCATATTTCTTTCCATTTTATTTCATATCCAGATTTGTTATAATGTTAAAATAATCGAAAACGATTGAATAAAATGTAAAATATTTTCCTCAGCCACAGATTTTTTCATTGCTGTTTTCCTCATTGAAAATTCAATCTTCTAATATTAAAGTGAAAATATTCAATAATATAATAAATTAAATTAGTGATTGACAAAAATATAGAAAATCACAAAATGAAATTTATAAAAAAAAAAAAATCCATTAAGAAAGACCTGTTCTTTAATTATGCAAAATTTAAAAGTCTCAGCTTTCATAGAAAAAAATTAATTAAATAAAAAAAACTTTTAATATATAAAGAAGGATTTAATTAAATAAAAAGAGTAGTTTTCTAGGCCAAGGATCGAATGTTTGGAATACTTAATTAATATTATTAAATATATATAATTTATTTCATTATGCTATTTATGTTGTTATTAATGTTAATTAATGTTTAAAATAAAAGACTTTTAATAAGTGATAATGTTAGAATTATTTACAGTTGGGATGTTTTTTTTGAATTTCCTACTCTGTTAATAATAATTAAAATATTACTGTAAGATATTTCTTCGTGTGTAATTGAACTACATCAAAGTAAACTTGTGTATGTTAGCTTTTATTGAATTATCTTACGTTGGAAGCACTTAAAATCTAATTATAAATCTATTAATATATTATAAATACTTCTACGTTGTAAGAATTTACATGAATTATTATTGGAGGAATATTAAAAGTGTTTTAACGAGTATTTTTGTTTGTTAAATTATGAATTTCATATATATTTTCCTTTACGTAGAAAAAATATTCAATTTTATAACTTAATTAATATATATTTTTAAATTTGTTTTGTTTTTATAGGATTAATTTTTACAGATATTAGAAAAATTTTTGCTATTATTTTATTGTATAATCTATTATTGGCAGTTATTATTGTATTGAGGTAATGATCTTTACGTGTCAATTCTATTGTATTAAACTAAAAATTTACATTCTATCATATCTTTTTCATTTAAATCTTTCATCATTTTTTGTATATTATATCTAAATATTATCGAAAACTGGTTAATTTTAACTATACTATAGGTTTTAACAGTGACTGAGTAGACAAACCACAGAATACTGGTAATTGGTTGCGGGTAACTATCCAAAAAACTCCACGCAGTTATCCCATGTGGAGTTTTCCAGGTTTCTTCACATGTTTAACAGCTAATTAGGAGTCATTTTCCTATAGAAAGTCCTCCCAGGAGGCAGATCGTCTAGGTGTTACATTGCCTTATTCCATGAATTACATCGTCAAATATGTCAGATACTATAAAAGCTATAACATACAATGTTAGAAAGCTTGCTGTTTAAATTGTCATAAATAAATAAAGTTTATTTACTTATACTTATTGTGAAGACAGTCTTAGAAAGATTACTCTGAGTTTATAAATGTTGCCCATGATTCAACTAGATTATTATGGATTTATCAGTTAATATACAATGTATTTTGCTCATATAAAGTCCGAAAATTTAAATCAAATTAATGAGATTACGATAAAATATAGAGAAAACTGAAAATTAATTATGATTTCTATCTTTAATACATGCACAAAGTCTTTATATTTCCATGTTTTCAAAAGTGTTTACGTAAAGTTATACAGTAACAAATATATAAATAGTTATAACTTTAATAATTAGTTTATAGACATGAAAATTATTGATATTATTTAATTAAATAAAGAAATTGAAAATTTTATGGGGCATTTCTCCTGGAAACTACAACTCGTCGAAATTTCAATATTAGTAATTTACTAAATTTACTAATTAACTTCTACATTTGATAAGACACTAAACATCTGTTTCATTTGATTCATTTAAAATTATCTTGCCAACAGGGCAATAAATAACGACTGGTATTCCAATCACGATATTACAATTGCTGTGTTTACTGCATCTTTATCTATAAAGAAATGATAACAGATTGAAATAAGCGATTATCTTGTATATAAATTAGTAATGCTATCTTGCATTTTTCTTCTTTTTCTTTATATTTAATATTATTTTAAAATTTAAATATGACTTTGAAAGTAAATCATTATCAAATAAAAGACGTACACTATCATTAAAATAAGACTTTCAAGAAAAGAATGAAATGATAACTAAAAGTAAATGTAGTTTATTAGCATTTTTTGGGCTGAAATTTGGAAAAAGTGTAGACCTATAAATTCTCACTATCATCCGTCTCTCCTTAATCTCAAGAAAGATTTAGATAGATAAAGACGAGACTAGATATGGAAAGAATAGGGGCAGGAGGTCCCGCTATTATTTTAATTCAAAAATTTTCCCCTGAAAGGAGCTATATAAATGACCGGCACGACTCTATTGCTAAAGGAAAAGTATGATGTACAGGGGCAAGCCAGTATTAATTTACGGTGGAGAGCATATACAGGGTGTATCAGTACAGCGGTTACAAACTTTCAGGAGAGATAGAGTACACCTAGAAGATGGGAAAATTAATTTATTTAGGACAGACTGACAGAATATATTCAACAGCCCATTATCGTCAACATAAATGGTCATCGAACTTCATCCATATTGAATTCTAGANAATTTAAAAGTTTAAATTGTTATTTTTTTAATTTAAATTTTAAAATAATCTTATTATGTATTTACAATTAGATTTTTGGATATATCATTCAATTTAAAATTGTTATTTATTTTTTTACATGTAAAAATAGTTGTTAATTACTCAAATAGTGTCACTTTGTGTCTTCTGAAAGTGGAAAATTACTTGAAGCAAAATTCATGAGGCTGAAATTAGTCGTTGTTAACTTTCCACATTCCCAAGATACATCGTGTCGACAGCATCATCAGATCGTATTGTGTATGAAACTAAAATGCAAATTATATCTGGGAACGTTTGCGGTGTTATTCATGTCTATAATTGAAAATATTGGTAACTAGTAACTTTCTTCTGCTCTTAAATGAATAAAAGTTTATAATAAGCTTATATTTTCTATATAAACATTCATAAACTCTTAAATAAATTTAATAAGTGTAAGTTAAAATTCTTGAACAGGTTTTACATTCCTTTTTATATAAGTTCTTAAATTATTAAATATTAATTTATGTATACTTTTATGAATTGTTACGTAAGCATTAGTTTGCTTATAAAAGAAATAATATATGAGGCCAGCGTATCATTGATTTGCATACGTTTCGACTTTCTCTTAAGTTTCTTACTTAATCTTAAATTTTACTACAATTATAATTACGTCGAATAACTTTCACATGTTAGTTTTTTTTCTTTATTTTATTAAATAATAAGCTTATCATCATTAAAATTCGTATTTATAAACTTTTAATGAGGAACTTTTAAATACAGGATGATCTTAATTAAAGTACATTTATTCAACTGTATCTAGAGAGAGATTTAGCAGTCCAAATGCAACCGATATTTCCAAAAATAAATAAATAAAATAGTACGAAAACTCCCCTTAAGCCACTTAGGAGCTGCAAGTAAAAAAACGTTTTATTTATACAAGACACTCATGCTACAGAGATGCAGCAGTTACTGCTCAATTTGGTTCCTCATTCTGAAATTGTAAAATTAGAAAGCCATGAACAGTGTGTTCAACGGTAGACTTAAATTGAGCTTGTCTTTCAAGGTTGCCAAATTTGCATAGCGTACTCGATAAACCAAGTTTTTAATCATTCTCGTAACTAAAACTTACATGGCTGAAGATCTGGAGAACAAGATGGCTAGCCAGTAGGAAGCGCCTCACTAATTATTATTATTATTAGTGAAATTTCGCGTAAATTTCTGTACCAGTATTAGAAATAGAGAGTATTCTTGTACGATGTGGTCTCAAGAACTCTCCTGTTGCAATGGGATGAAACGAAAGTATCGAACATCTCTCGGTATTTGTGGGCTGTCACAGGTTCATTAGGATTAGTTTCTTCGAAGAATTGTGCAAGGAAATATGTGGCTGTAACTTTAACAAGTGCAATGGAATCAACAAGAGATGAGGAACGAGGTGGTTTTCATTGGCCTAAATATGACTGTTACGATGTTCACTGTGCCACTGAGATGATGATGTCTCTTCGTTTTATAGGATCTTTCAGGGATCAAGAACAAGATCAGATTTTCCTGTCTATTAAGCCGATTGTGGCTAATTTTATACGAATAACGATAAACCAACTTTCTCAGTATATTATAAGCTTTGCCATAGAATACGCTTAATTGCTGTACGTTGCACGTGGTAGTTTAGTGACCTCGACAGAGTTATACTTTCATAATTCTAGCTTTCTCAAATCGAATTATCCTTTTTCTCAGAGCTTGGAAAGTATATGGATCACGGCGTATTTTCCGAAGTGTATCCTTAGCATTATTGTTATTTCCATAAAATAGTTTCACAAGAAATGCGTCAAAGTGATGGCCATCGAAACTGATGATAACAATAATATTCAATAGTTGTGGCCACTTTTATACTCAGAACTTGGCTGCATTCGATATGCTTATGCAAATAAAAAAAAACTGCTTTTTCGTTACTTGCAAAACAAAAGTGCCAGCGGTGAGTTTTAATACTATTTTTTTTTCTTTAACACAAATATTTTCTCGTGTTCCAAAATGTTACAATACTAAATTTGATTACATTCTATAAAAGTCCAGAAAAGAGTTGAGTAACATTCCTGGCAAAAAAGTCAAAATTTTGTACGACACCATTCGTTATCTGATTATATTTTTAACAATTTTTATATTATCAGAATCAGAAAAAGTTTATTGTCTAATGGGAATTACTTCCCTATTACAAGGGGTTGTAGTTTCATGTGTCCATATTTATCTTTACTAAAACAATATTTTTCCATTAATTGTTTAATTTGCACTTATTACTCGCGTACATATTCACATATTCTTTAATTTAATTTATTTTGTTATTATAAGTTTCTATTATTTTACAAAAATAATTATAAATATTATATAATTCTTTTTTACTCATATTGTTAAAATTTTTTAACAATTCTATTAGCGAGTTGCATTTATAAGTGCTATTTATATCATAATGTTCACGAAGTTCCTTTAACTTTGGACATGTTAATATCAAATGGTAAGGTGT
>NW_019384311.1:655471-752865 GCF_000671375.1 Centruroides sculpturatus | reverse complement strand
TAATAATAATAATAATAATTTTTTATTTATTCTTATTATCTGTATCTAAAAATCTGTTTTACCTTAAAATATGCAACGTAATTTAAGTTTAATGTTGTTACAATTAATAATTTATTATTATTTCTTGTGTATTATGTAAATCTGTAAAAGGCCTATAAACTTTTTGGGAATTTTATCACGTTTCTTTAAAAAATTATTTGTTTACTCGAATTTATTTAAAAATATATCAAATATAAAATTTACAAATAAAAATAACATTCCAGCTGAAATTTTTTATAAAATAAATGACCGAGTCTGGAATATTTTTATTGGTATAGATGTTTAAACCATTTACTTAATGCCTTTCGATTATAATACAAATGTTTGGCTATTTTATAATTTAAAAAAATAAAAAAAGAATATGTTAGTGTGACAGATTTTATTTCATTTGAAATATTTCTACTAAGATAATAAAAGTCAGAATATTTCAAATCTCATTGAATATGCCAGATAAATAATTGATGAAAATTTAAAACATTTAAATTGTATCTTCAGAGATATCATTTACATCCAGATCCTCCCTAATATTCTTGTATTAAATTCTGGAAGGAAAATAGATTGATATTTTCTTTTTCTAGATATTCTGAATATTTGCAACATATTTTGTACTTATTGAATTACAATCTTCGTTTAATTTGCAAATTAAAATTAAATTAAATGCATTCCGTGTAGATAGAGTAATGAAATTGTTTTATTATATCTGAATTCTTGTGTATTTTATAGAGACAATCCATCAGAATTTTGATTCAATTAAATATTTCCTTTTAAACTGTAGAGCACTAAATTGCATAAAATGTAAACTCTCTAAAGGAATTCTATATTCTAGCTGGAAAATATTGTAGTTTTTGAATAGTTTGATTGAAATAAGTTGTTTAAGTGTTTGATGGATAGTTAGTTGAAGGTCAAGAAGTGCTTGGCGTCCTCAAAGAAGTGTTTAGTGTTAGATTATAGGATTTGGAAGCACCGGAAAAAGATGGATGCAATACCAAATGGCTCCAGTATAGTCGCCCAGACTTATATTCTTGAGTTATATCCTCTAAACTTTGCAATATGGAAGACAATTAAAGGTAGAGTTTATACGTTTGTGTAATTTAGTGTTGTCCCTATAAATATGTTAAAGTTTTTAAAAAAAATTTATAGTAACTTAAAATATTTGATATTTACTAGATTATATCGTGCATATACATTTGTAAGTATAGCATAAATCAGTGGCGTAGCCAGAACTTTGAGAATATTGGATTGTTTTGATATCAAAGGATGGGTACTATAGCATCATAAGAACCCTTGGATACGCCCTTACCTAAATATTTATTAAATATCCGATATGTCTACTTATTTCAGTAAGTAAGTACATTTCAGAAAAAGAAATGTACTCCTTTTTGAATTATTTTCAATTTAATTCACTTAAAACAATAGAATTAAAGCGCACTTTTTATCACACAAGCTATCTCTTGTGCGTTTAAACATTTCGTAACGTTACAAACTTGTAAGTATGTCAGTAAAATTTTAAAAGAAATTCAAATTTAATCTTCGTGAATGTCATGAAGAGCATCACAGCATAGTTATTAAGCATTAAGTAATAATTAAGCAAGCTTATAAATATTTATTAGCAAAGTTCTTTTTTAAATTTGTGAAAAAACAAATAAACCAGATGCATACCTTCCATAAAATTAAAGTAATTAATCTGCAACTTTCAAATTGCAGATTAATTACTTTAATTTTATGGACAGACAGATGCCATTGAGAATTTATAGTGGCATCTGTCTGTCCTATGTTAATCTCGACAGTAGAGTTAGATAGATGTAAATCGAGACCAGAAATCGTAAGAGCAGAAAGCCCCGATTAACTACATAGAAACTTCTGCTGTTGGATCGGAAGTCACCCGATTTCAATTTAAACTTTTCTCCAGAACGATGATCAGTGTGATCAATTGTTATCAGGAAAAGTATGATGTACTGTACAGGAGCAAGATACTATTAAAATCGAGAGCATATACTTTAAATTAAGTAACTTAAATTATCCTGATGATGTAGTCAACATTATTGATAACGTTATTGGATTATACTAAATATATATAATTGATTACATGGCTTACAATTATATATTAATATAACATATTTATTCATTGCCTTGCAAAATTGTCGTAAGTCGAAACATTTCTCATGAACTGTGTCATAAATTAAGAATACATAACTTAAAATTTAGTTTCAATTGCATAGTACCATATAAACATTTCCGTCTATAAATATTGCACATAAATGCTACATTTCATACAATTATGAAACATTTATTGCCAGTCGTAAAAGCAAAGAAGCAGGGATGTATATATATGCGGTAAAACCTGTCTGAAATGGAAACATGTCTAAATGGGAAAAATTGGGTAACGTGTGATTCCAGTTTACACTGTGTGTATATATATAAACTAATTTTCTATAACGAATTATTATGAACAATTGCTTAGTTACTATAAACTATATTCTTTAACCAACTCAAACATGTTTTGTAATAATATAATGTTTTATAATATAATGATCTAATTACTTAACAAAATTGTATAATGTGTATAAAAAGTCTAGCAACAATTTATGTAATTTTCCTAGAAAAAACATTTAAAATTGCTTTTGATTTCATGTGTGATGATATTTTATTTAAAATATTTTTTTATATTATTAATTATTATAAAATGGAAAAAAGCTTAATTTTGAGGCAGGAATGAGTTTTGTAAAAATTATAAAAATTTTTTCTTGTCACAACTAGATGCATAGATAGACATTGGGCATCTTTGCATCTCTCTTTATTCAGGAATATTTTGTGGGTCAATACGCATTTCGGAAATAGGCCCCTCTAAATGAAGAATAAAGAGCCCTGAGTAGGCCCTGAATAAAGAGTGATATCAAATATGCCCAGTGTCTGTCTATGCACCTAGTTGTAACAGAAAAAAAACAAATAAAAGAAGACACGGTTTCAGAATAAGCAAAAATTGTAAATGTTAATAACGAGTGAAATCTTTAAGTCTAACCCGACGGAAGATATGACACGTGACCCCTGTATCTCCCCACCCGTCGACCTTTAACTACCAAAATTTAATATCATCAATCCCCCTAATACAAAATCTTCCCTGCAAATTTTTTTTTGCATTTCTCGACGTTTCAAGAGTCCAAAAATGAGCCCAAAAATGTAAAAATTTTGAAGCTCACTTTTCGAACGAACGCCATACTTTCTCTGTGTTATATATAACAAGCAGGAAAGTAATAAGGTGTATTTTGAAAATTTTACACATTTTCGTATATTATATATTTAAATAGTAATCATTAATACCTTAAAAATAAAATACATACAATCGAACCTGCAATAACGGCACCTCTAAACGACGGCTCTTTTTAAGTTCGCTTCTATCTGAAATGCATAGAAAATAACCTCTAAAGCACGGACATATTTTGTATTCCATTCACTAGCCGTTGTTCGACGGTTTGATTGTATATAAATATAAAATTATGATTGTTAAACAGTACTAATTTATGTATAATACTATCATTATTAGAAATTAACGACAGCAATTAAAATTCATCAAAGTTCTCATTAAAAATTTATCCTTTTAATTTAAAAAAAATCATGTGACTTCCGGTCCTGCCTGGAAGTTTGTATATAGATAATTGGGCATTCACACTTAAGCTTTATACTTCCTGTCTCAACTTTCATCTAGCTAAAACTTCATTCTCGAGATTAAGGAAGGACGAACAGACGGGCAGACGGACAATAGGAATTTATATGTTTGAAATCTAAAAATTGCAGCCTAATAATTTAGATATTTTAAAGCGATTTTATATTAACTATAAAATTAAAATTAATAATTATTTATATATTTTCTATGTGTAATTTTGTATGAGTACGTTTTATAAATATTTCGTGCTAGAAGGGATAATCCTAAATAAAAATATAAATTTATTATCTATTATGTATATGCTAAGTAATTCTTAAAAATTGAGAAATTCCGGAAATTTTTATTCGAATTTTTTGCAAGCAATTTTATAAATTCCAAAGAATTTGCAAGATTCTGCTGACGTTACGTCTTTACTTTTTATAAATTTTCCATTGAAATTATTTATATTTTTCTTTAACATTTCCATTCTAAACATTCTTGAACATAATTAAAACTTTTTAATATTATTTTAAAAATACGAAAAAAAATAACTTATTAAATAATCTCCAAATTATTTTTATTTATTTATTCGCTTACTAAACAGTGTATTTAGAGATTATTATTTATGTAAACATTACATGTTTTATATTATAAGTTAAATAAAAATAGAAAAGATAATTTAACTGTTCTTTGTTCTTTAAAATCAATTTACATTTAGGGGAGATCGGGGCAAGATCGGCATGTTAAGCTTTACTTAAATTTTGTGTAATAAACACTGCTGTAAACTGAAAAAAAAGCTTTGCATATTGTCTATTGGAATGTTACCTTACTATAGAACTGGTTAAAATCAGTTTGGAAATAAAAATAATTAAAATAATTACAACTTTACAAGAAGAGAGAAATTGACGAAGTTGCCCCGGGTATAGGGGCAAGATCGGCAACTTCTCTCTTTTTGTAAAGTTGTAATTATTTTAATTATTTTTATTAAAGTTGCCCCTGGTATAGGGGCAACAGTAATGGGGCAAGATAGGCACGTATATAAAATTATGTTATTAACAATGTATAAGTTGGAATTCACTATTAAAACAAAGAAATACAAATCCAACACCCATTTAATATTATTACAACGAAATGCAAGTTCAAAGACATATATACATGAATAACAAATGCAAACATGTTTTCATTTATCATCTGTTTGATTTTTATCCTTTGCTTCTAATGTGGCTTTATGTTGCCGATCTTACCCCGCTAGTCATGATTTCGAAACATTAAGTACAACCCTGAGAACAGAATGCCAAGCCACGATCTGGCCACGTGAATAAGTTGAAGTTACATCCTTCTAACAGGAAAAGTAACTTTCGTTATCATGGAATTATAACAAAACCTGCCAATTCAATATAAATGGAAAAAAAATATTATATGGAATTGAACGAAAATGAAAATTTGCTTGATAATTCAACTACGCTTGTTGGAGAACAATAAAAACACTACACTCAACAAGCCACCAATAAAACTCAACTGCCTAACCTATAACCAAAGTCTCCTTTTAATTTGTTTTTTAAAAAAAGCGCTTGACAAACTTGCCCCGCATGCCGAAGTTGCCCCGATCTCCCCTAATTATATGCATACAGTTTTACATTTGAATGCCGTAAGTTCAGCTAAAACTAAATACATGTCATTGTTTTCCATCCAAGACTTTCTTCTGACAACTCCTTAAATCTATTGTGACACATTGATAACATTATTTTTGATATTAAATAAACTTGGCAGAAGGGAAAAACAAAAACCTTCAGAAAATATTTTATAAATTTTTCTTATAACTTAGTGGAAGCAATAACACAGAAACCAAAAATTAAAAAGAAAGAATTTAANAAAATATTAAATTTTTATATTGCAGTTAAAACAGAATTTCCCCTGTAATGTGTATATTTAGATCAAGTTTAATGCATAATTTATTTAAAAAATATATTGAATTTGCATTTTGTTAATCATCTGTGTGAAAAATAAACAATTTTGAAAAACTAGATTTTCGATTTACTTTACAGAATTTACTAAAAAAAAATATTATTTACTTTCTTGTAATTGAAAATACATTCCACGTGTAAACTTCCTCATAAACATTTATTGTAAGCTTTTATTCTAGCTTTTATTGTATATTTTTACGATTTTAAAAGGAAATAACTAGAAATTTTATGTTATTCAAATACTAAATAAACAAACTTTGTAAAAGAAAATGCGCTAAAATATTTATTTCTTTAAATATTTAAATAAAATTTGTGTTAATATTACTAGGTATTTTGTTATAATAAATAAGTAAATAGTAGTAAATTAAAACGAAAATTTGTTTTTTTTTTTATTGTATTTTCTATGAAACGGGAGCTTTTTACTTGAAAATACAACAACAAGTTTTATAATGAAATTTAAAAGTGTTACAACCCATGAAATATATTATTCTATTTCTTTATGTATTATATATTCTTAAAATTTGAGAAAGTGGCTTAATTATTTGATAAGTTGGCATATAAATTTATTGTATTCTTTCATAAATAATAAGTAATTTTAAAAACTACAGACAAAATACACATACGCAAATACAGCTATACGAATACACTTATATAGACTTATATGCACAATTAATACACTCATTAAACTAACAGTTTACCACAAAATTTGCATTTGTCTGCTTAATCTAATCAGCATTTTTTATATAATTACTAAATCATATCTTTATTATTATCGTAGATGAGAATTGTTGAAATTAGAATAGCGCTGTTGAAACTAAATATAATTTATGAAGTAAATGATTATTAGAAAACGTAGGATTATTATTCGTTTCTTAACTTGAGTAAGATAAATTATATTTTTGTATTTTTATTATTTCCGCTATTATTATAATGCTTTAGGAGTAAGGTTTGTGAGCCTTGGTTATTTTCCTGTTTTAGGGTGTCAGAATTTGCAACTTAATTGTTACTGCTAATTTTAGTAGTTTATTAGTTTATTACCGTCTTGGCAGTGATTAATTGAGGATATTTTTGAAAGTATTTGAGGCGATCTGGAGATATATATATATATATATATTCTTTATAATTAAAGTTTCACTTTGAAATGGCCATAAAAGGAAAACTACTGGACAAAATGTTATGAAACTTGGTAATATCAAGAAGTCATAGGATTTTATTTTCCGGAAAAAAAAAGTTTAAAAACTTATCACCAGCGGGAAATGAAGCTGTATGCAATATTGTTAAACGAGATAAGACACGAAGACATCGGTTGAAAATGTTTTTAATCGTTTCTGAAACGTGTTACAAAGCATGTTCAATG
This sequence comes from Centruroides sculpturatus, assembly GCF_000671375.1. Taxonomy (NCBI): domain Eukaryota; kingdom Metazoa; phylum Arthropoda; class Arachnida; order Scorpiones; family Buthidae; genus Centruroides; species Centruroides sculpturatus. The sequence continues at coordinate 745,865 of NW_019384311.1, read as the reverse complement.
TGGCGTCCACCATTTTTTGAAAGCAAGTTAAATCGCATTAATGTGTTCTCTTACCATATCAGGAGGAATGTTACAGACATGTCGGGGTATCGAATTTTTCATTTCCACCAAATTATTCATTTTCATTTTCAACCGATGTCTTCACGTCTTATTTCGTTTAACAACATTGCATACAATATTGCATGCAGCGCCATTTCCCACTGGTAGTGAGTTTTTGAACTATTTTTGGGGAGAATAAAATCCCATGACTTCCTGTAAACTATCATGTAAGTCCGGCCGAATCCACAATCTGTATGGAGAAAAGTTTCTTTTATTGCATACGGGAAAGAAAAAACGAAAAAGAAATTACTCAGTATCTGAATAAATTTATTTTGACTCTGAGATATTTAGTACAGTTCACTAGTATACTAATACTTAACAAATTTTTAAGTACTGGATCATTGCAATCAAAGTAAGGAAAACTTTTCCTCTATAGACTTACTCCTGATTACCTCGAATGCCAAAGACAGATTTTAAAGTGTTAAAATATGAAGCCAATCGTTCCAAAACTTCTATTCTATAATTTACCTTGCATCTGATTTTCTGTTCGTGTCCTTTGTCAAATCTGGTTTTTCTTCCGCTAGTAATAAATATGCGTTGCAGAAATATGCACACTAGTATTTTCATATTTCTTGATTTTCTATCCTTAATACTCGAACTTCTAATGCCATTAAACCAATACCATTTAAAATGAGGATTTGAGCAGTCTGCAAACAACTAGCATATACAGCAAGCAGTATGACTTCTTAATGTACAGATTAATAACATAGCTACTGTCTTTTTATTTTCATGTTACCAAGTGAATAGAAGTAATACAGAGAATCATTAAAATGTGGGCTGTTGTTATCAGTTACATTGCAATCAAATGCCCTTCTGATCAACAAGGAACACGTGCTATGCAATCCTTCATAATTGTTGTAGCAAAATATGCTTTGTCGATAGGATTGACACGAGATACATCAAAAGAATCTGAACAAGTCCTCAACCGATTCCTTACTATTACACAGATCAGGATCACCTGATTGCTGATTAACTTCTGATTCAGAGCAGAAACATCATCTTGCGCCACAGGAGTAGTGGTAAGACCTTCGTCATTATGATTTTAAAAAATAAAATTAGGAACCAAGATTAGGAATTGGGATTTTGATTCATTTACGGAATATAAACTTGCTGCCGCAACCATAGTAACAAACAGGATTATTGGTTTGTTTCGTAAATATAGTTTCATTGATCAAGAAATAGTTGATTCGATGTTCTCTTTTCTTTTCTTTAGTTTTGAGACTCCATATTCGTAGGATCTTTTTATGTTCCCAATTTGAAAATTTGTATCTATATTATGAAAAAAATGCAAGACGGAAGTAACGCTTTTCTCTCATTGCAATTTGCATAAAATAGTAATTTGCATTAAAAAATGTATACTTTTCGAAAGAAAATATTTATATGATTAGAGGTACAAATTGTTTACTCTGTAAAAACATATTTTTTTTATTTTTATTTTCAACATTTTTGAATAAATATAAAAATTATAATATTTTATTTATAAACATGTATGCTTATATATGGAAATTAGATTTTTTAAAAATAGTCACGTGACTTTCATTGCCTTGATCGATGCACTAATAATGAAATAGAAATACTTTTGTTTCATTAATTTTGTAAATGTCATAATTATTTCTTGAATTTTTTTTGTATTTTTTGACAGAAAATAAGGTAAATTACATTTTCTAATTCATTATTTACATTAATAAGTACAAGACAAAAATTTTCAGATTATGTTTGTTTATTTTCCGAGCGCTAGTAGGCTCCCTATTGGAAGCCCTAGTGTTTCCTATTCATAGTCCCTATTGGATCCTTAGAGATGCCAATGACGTAACAACCGTATGTGGATGCCTACCCATCACGTTGTTTTTTATGTCATTGATCGTTTGGCGGTCAAATTCGATATAAAACACCCCTTTCGATTCACCATTCGATAAGAGAAACTTCACTTTAGTACTTTACATTTTCGATTATGAGAATTATTATTATTATTATTATTATTATTGAAACATATTTATTAAATTGCATAGATTCATTACCATTATAATGCATATATGCAACGAATGAAATATAAGTTTTAAATTAGAATAATAAATGTTATTAGAACAAATTTATTTTTATTAATGTAAACAAAGTATAGAATTAAGCACAAAGTAAACAAAATAATAATAAAAAATAAATATAATATTTATTATTAATAGGATATAAAATTTATAAAAATTATAATAAATTCGACATTTTTCTATTTTATGTATTTAAATTTATAAATAAAAAAATAAAAAGTTTCGAGAGCGAGCTGCTTTTCCCAGGGCTCAAAACTAAAAAAAAATATTGAAAATTTCCCGGGAATTATATCTCGTAAATCCTCTCGTCAAAAACTAATTAGGAATAATAAGATTATATATAAATTCAAAATAAAATAATAAAAAACACACTGAATTTTTTATTAACACAATATTTATTTTAAATTAAACTGTACATAAAATTTGTTTGCTATTAATTTTTTTTCCTCTTATATCGAGGATGATAAATTAATTTTGATAGAAACTAAATATTGAAATTAATTAAATTAGTGATATTTTGGCGTAAAGCTACGTCTCTAATAAGATATAAAATTAAAAAAACTGTAATATACTGCATGTTGAGACTTACGATGTCAACGCATAATAACAGGTAGGAGGCGCACCAAGTTGAATATGTGATCTCGTGTGATCTAACTTGATCTCGTCTTATATAATGTGATCTCGTGTGATCTAACGTGATCTCGTGTGATCTAACTTGATCTCGTGTGATCTAACTTGATCTCGTGTGATTTCGTCTTCTTCTCGCCAAGAACGGAGTTCTGTAGGATCGAAGTTTCCGTTATATAATTTAAATAATGCAATTTATTGGTTTTATCTTTATCTAATTAGTAATAAAGCGTATTACGAAAAATAGAGGCCTGAATAATTCATTTAACAATATAAAATGCATTTTATTGTTAAATTAATTANCTTTATTTTATTTATTTATTTAAATATAAATAAATAAGTTTATATAATTGTGATGAAAATAAAAGGGAATTTTATTTTTACATACATTATTTTGATATTAACGAACTCTGTTAATTTTCATAAAAAAATAATCTTTAAATTCTAAAAATATCCTTAAACACAGCACAAATGATTAATTACGTTTTTCCACATTCCTTTTAAAGTTATTTTACTTTAGATACAGGAAAAGTAAGAGTTAAAAGACTTGTTTTTTTTTTTAAACTAAACTTTCTTGTATTGTGAAAGTTAAGTCTCTTGGGGTTATTTAACTTGACATGAAGTATCGCGCATAGAGAAATTTTTTTCCATTAAATAGAAAAAGTATCAAAAAACATTCGAGAAAGTCATTCTCCCTTTGAGATTTCAACCTTGTCGTCTACATCATAAAAGTTTCAGATAAGATGCGACATTTCTTTCCAAATGGAGACAGTTTACAAATTGGACTCGCTCGGTTTAAAACCACACATTTTAACCTTCTGTTTACAATTCGAAAAGCTCATTCTTTATTAATTAACAACATGGTTCTTGTAATTAATTCCTATTTTAATAAGTATAAAACGCTCTTATGTTGATAGAAATGTCAGAAATAAAAACAAAAATATTGAGAATGGAAGGTGAAAGCTCCAAATATATTGTTGCTGTAAATGATTTGTAAATGTATTAGAAAATTGTAACTTTTATAAATTAGCTGCACCCAACAACTGAATGAACGAAGAGAAATAAAACCCAAAATGGATGTTGTAAATTTAAGGAATAAAGATGACGTTTGAAAAGTCTTGCATTGATTATTGTTTCAAAGTTCATCAAAAAAGAAAAGACAATGTTTTATATAAGATAATAATAATTGGAAAAAGTGCAAAACCTCAGATTTATCTCATTTAATTATATTGGTAAAATATATTCTAATATCTTATTGTAATTAATACTTAACATATTTTATAAATGTTTATGAAATAAAGTTGCAAACATTTTGTTTATAATTTAAATAAACAATTCTTATAAGATCCAGAAATTATGAAAATAAAATTTATGAATTATATTTTGTAATTTTTATTAAAATTTAAATGTAAGATGATAAAAAAATAGTTTTATATATTGCCTATCTATTATTATTTATTGTTTTATTTTATAATTTTTGAAAAATTTAAAAGTAAAATTTCTATTTTTTATTTTAATTTGAGTTATTAATCTTAAAACTTTCTAGATATTTCTTTTAAAACAAAATCGCTTTAGAAACTGTTTTTATTCTTTATAAAACTGAAATAATAATGAACGAATTTCTTTATTTAAATTAAACGTCGTAGACACAAAAATATAATTCACATAATTCAAAACAGTTTTATTGATTATGTCAGTTTATTTTGAACTGAAAATAATTTATTTGATTTGAAATTAGTTGAATGTTTTATTATTATAATCCTAGATCATAAATTTAATTTAAATCTGTAGTTATCTAATCGGAAGATAGAATGAAAGCACGTACAGATTTTGAATTATCTGTGTTTACTATGTGCTTAATTGTAATGAGAAAAGTTACTAAAATTCAATATATTGTAATAAATATATAAATAATTTATTTAATATTTTAAATAACAAAAAGAAGCGCTCACTAGTAAAAGAGTCGATAAAATCACTGAACAATAGGGAGTTCGCCCTGCCCAACCACTTGGTATTTTCTGTGTCTAACAGCTAAATATGGTGGTAATTTTCCATAGAAACTCCTCCCAGGAAACAGACAGTTCACGTGTTGCGTTGTCTTATAGCCTACCATAATCCCATATTAATAAAAGAAGGTACTTTCTAAACAGAGAAAATTTTATTAGAAATAATTTCAATTAATTGTAATTTAATGTCTTGTTATAACAATAATCATATATAATTTGAATTTTTTAATTTAAGTAAATTTATACTGCTGAATAACATTTATTTTGTTTTATTGAAATTATTTTAAGTCATTTAAAATTAATTAATTTAATTAAACAACTTTTATATTACACGTATATTAGTGTATGCATTGAGAAATAGTCTTTAATTCGTTATTGTTTATATGATATCTTGAATTTTCTTACAGTCATATATAATTTTTGAAATTTTTTTTTTATTTTAAAAAGAGAATTACTGTATATAAATAAATAATTTTCAGAAAAATAATATTTTTTAATTGAGCTAAAAATAAATAAAGTAGAATTTTTATTTTATTAACGAATATTTAATCTACAATTTGAAATTGCTTTGTATTTAGTCTGTCTGATATTAGTTGAAAAATATATTGATTAATTTCATCTACTCTTATTATATTTATTAAAAATAAACATCTTATTTTATGAATAAAATGTAAAAATACAGTTCGAAAAGACTAGAACCAATGGGAATTTTAATTATCACTTCTTTTCTTACTTGCCCACTAGTAGCCGAGTGCATAAAACTCTTGAACACTGTTAATTGTCATGAATTTGCACCTTAAAAACAGGCTAGAACGACGAATTTTTTTGGATTTATTCTTGCTTATAACATTTAATTAGGGGCCAATTTCCCATAAAAGTCCTTCAGAGAGGCAATTCTTTTCGGCAGATCTCCCACGTTGCGTTGCCTAAACCAAAATAAACTGTTTTTTTTACTTTATTCATTAATAGTAGAGGCTCAGTAAAGTTATTACCTTTATCCCCTGAATTTATGCCTTTAGGAATCCCGAAAATGCAATGTGTATGCTGTTAAAATCCGAGATCGTTACCTTCAACAAAAAATTAGACTGTGTGCTTTTGTCGATCGTAATAGTGGTAATCACGATCCATAGATTTTCACTCTATACGGGCTTCGCGGCTTTCCCGATATCGTTTTCGTTTGTACAGAATCTATGGCAAAAGCCAGTGGCTTAAGAGAAAACTTTCTTGGAGCGACGTTCATAGATTATCAAAATCTACTGGTAGACGAACAGAGTCGTTTGTGATTTCAAAAAATTAACGGAAAGTATTTCCCCAAAACAGACGATTCAAACGAAGAAAGTAATCCCGAAAGATGAAGATATAAATTGTAAATGATTTCGTTGGAATGTGTGTTCACGGTTCACAGCTTCCGCAACTCTTCTAGAAGCGAGAAAAGTTTCGTACCGTCAATACCTCTAATGTATTGAGCAAAGTCCGTGTAAACATGATAAAGTGAACACATAGAATATAAATTGTAAATAAAAAGGAAACTTTCTTTTAGTTGCTTTATCTCATCAGTTCTATCATTAAATTGGTCACTAATTTAAGAAATCAACATTGAAGTGAAACAGCGTATAAATATTACTTATTATTTGCTTATAAGTTATTTCTATACGTGGTCGTCTATAAAACAATCCTTTAATATTGTATCTCAAAATAAAACTTATAAGTAAATATGAGATCAAGAGTGTCTACTACGGCGTATTTTAAAGTAGATCTTTATCTTTGACTGCATTACACCTCTGACATAACAATAAGAAATAAGCGCAAAATAAAAAGTCAATATTTTTTGTTTTAAACGTGAAATATAGAGGATGCTGGACCGAGATCTAATCCAGACGATCGAAAACATCAGGATTTTTTATGGGCGATTTGTGCCGAATATGTCCGGACTCCGTTCTTCACACCTGGACCTCCCGATTGTGGCCGGCCGAAACCATAATGATCATTGGAAAAGACTCTTTTGTGTTCTTAGGATAGAAAGAGTCTAGATAAGAACTAAACATAAAACAACACAAATTCTGACAATATTTGGCGCAGACCGTACAGAAGTAGAGATGGAAATAATAAAAGTTCAAAATGACTTATATATGAAATCTATTATATTTGGAAAATACATAGAGAAGAAATACTCAATACTGACGAAGGCAATACAAAAAATGATGTCTTCTTATGGCTCTACGTATTCGACTGAATCCGACTTTTCCGATAAGAACATCTTTCAAGTCAGAAATTCTTTGATTAACAACTTAATGTTGAAGATTATCTCTTTTCTCGTATAATCCCAACCTTAAAAATATTACGAAATCTGGACAATATGTAAGATCTCATCACTTTTATATTAGTATTTATTGTGTTCCTAGTTTTTCTTCATACAGTCAGTCCACTTAACAAAGTATCGGATAAGGAAGCAATTTGCAAAGAGCATTCTCCCACTTTCCCAATTTTCTTTCTTATGTTTTACATTAGCGAGACTTCTGTTAAATGATATGATAAAATATATATGAACAAACAACTCAGATCAGATGTACTGTATATACTCATATCGAACGTACAATGCAAGAAGTTATACCTTACTTTATGGCGATACTGTACTTATAGTAGAATCGTTTAGTATAAAAATGAATATTTCTAGGAAGAAGTGAAAATCATGCTACTGGTGTTTACTGATGATATAACAATAAAATTGGTGATATAACACTGGAAAACAATATGTACGTTATGTACGTACAGTTAAAATGTAAGATAGTGAATTTTGACGTTTCTAAGTTATATATATAGCTCCTAAGACAAGAAAAAGTAGAAAGAATTGAATAAAATTAAAAATCCTCTGGTGATCTTATTACTTCGGATAAGAAAGCAGCTGTGTAAGGCTAATTAAGCGAACGCAGCCTAAATACGATTATATTAATTACTGTTATAATATTTTTTCATGGTGAAATCTTTAATAAAGATTGTATATTAGATTGTAATTTTGTTTTTTTTTTTCCATTTTTTATATTAATAAATCGCGATGTCACTAAAGAAAATGGCTAACATAAAGATTAGGCAGGCATATATAGTATATAACTTTGTACAGTACAAGATTTAGTTTTATAGATTAAAGATAAATATAATTATTGTTATAAATGCCATTTAATTTTCGATTTAGAGTACTAGAATAATGATTAATTATTTTAAAATTTCTAAATTATGAAATAATTTTTCAGTTTCTCTGATTTTGTTAATATCTCGTCATTAATGCTAAAATTATGGAGTATGCGAAGTTCAGTTTTAAATTTATTGTTTAAAGATATGTTATAGAAAGCATTATGATTATTTTTGATAAATAATGTTGCTTTCTAATACTAGATATTAATTATTTGTTCTGTTAACAGAATAATAGGAATATCATTTCAAATAATCGTTTTTTCCCTATTGTCAACAAGTAACAAATGATTGAAAATGGGAATAATGCCAAAGGACAAAAAATGAACTTTTTCTCCTTTTTCTTAAAAAACATTGTCAAAGCTATTAGATATTATTGTCGTATTTTATGAGTGAATAGCAGTTTTTGCATAGAAAAAAGTTTTAAAAAATTTAGAAAGAAATTTATAACATTTATTTTTTTCATTAAACGTAAAATTATGGAAGTTCACTTGTAAAAATAAATTTGTGTGTCTTCATGGCCTCTTTAGTGTTTAAGTAATAACATTTGAATACATTTATCGTATTTGATTATTATATTAATCACTATTTTTTACAGTAGATTTTCCAAAAACTTATGAGCTTCTAGGAGAATAATTTAAAATAATATCAGATGATTATATTAATTAATTATGTCGAATCTAATATCAAAATCTTGATGATCTCGAAATAATTTTTAGTATCAAGTAGTATTAAAATTTCATTAAAAGCGCATAAAAAATAATTATAGAGAACGACGAATTATGGATGCGTTTGAAATTTATAGCACCATTGCTGTTTAGTTAGGTTTTGTTGAGCTTCATGCCCTAGTTCTCACACTGTTAAGATATATTATTTAATTCACGGATTTCCATGAAAAATCGGAAATATTTTGAATCTTAAAATGTAAATTGTATTGAATTATTGGGCTAAAATTTGAAAAAAAATTGTAGGCTTATAAATTTAAACTGTCCATCCATCTATCTGTCATTCCTTAATCTCGAAAAAGGTGTTAGATAAATGAAAGTAAAGACCAGATATAAAAAGATTACGGACAGGAGCCCCAATTAACTCTATACAAACCGAAAGTCACATTACTTTAATTCGAAAATTTTCCCTTGAAAGGTGTTAGGACGCTATTGTTAAAGGAAAAGTATGCTGTACAGGGGCAAGCCACTACTAATTTGAAATACAGAACATATATTTTAAATTAAATAAATTAAAAATATAATAAAAAAATTGCAGCTCGGCATTGTGACCATGTTACAATAAATAATTGCTTGCTTTCTGTAAATGAAGTTTTTTTTTTTGTATGTTTTAAATTAAATAGAAAAATAACTTAGAATACTGACATTTACTGTTGTTTACTTAATTGGATCTAGTATCATCGATAAAAGAGAGAATTTTATGAAGAATTGAAAAACTCTTTCTAACTAAATTTCTTTTTAAATTTATGTTGTCAAATTAATTTATTCGGTAAATAAATATTCATAGAATTAAAGGGAAAAAAATAGATTTTAATTTGAATTTGTTCCTTCAGTTTTGTATTAAATTTACATAGTTCAAAGTTTAAATAAATTAGTAAATATATACAGTACTTTGAAATTTCGAGCTCAAATATCAATGATTTGAAAGAGAGAAAATAATATAAGCAGTTTTTGTTACGTACAGTACAGTACTTTTATATTAGAAATTATATAACTTTCAAATGTTCTTTTTCTTTCTTATCTTTTGAATAAGATAAATTACTGTGAAAAATTTTCTAATGAATTGTAATTCTAAATTTAAGTTTTGTTGATTGATTACTTGCAATTAATTTTCTTAAAAAAAACGTATTTTTCTCCATGCATAAAATATTTTAATTTAATAATAAAATTGTTTTTATTTTAAATTTAACGTAATATTTTTTTCTGACAAAATATTTGTAGTTTTACTGAAACATTTTCAGTTCCAATTAGGATTTTAGTATAAACTTCTAATTGGAACTGAAGATGTTTCATGTGAAAACTACTCTAAACATCTTAATAATGTGAACAAAGTAAGGAATTTTTATGAAATATTTCATGTTTAATAAATGTAAATGTCTTTAGTAGATTTTTTTAAAATATTTTATTTTATCATTTTTTTAATTTAAAACTGCTGAGAGGTGGCGCTTTCTTTCTTTCACACACTTTACAAATGGTTATAGCATTCGTCAGGAGAACTTCTTTTATCTTTGTNATTGAACCGATTTCTTGGGAACAAAAAACTGATTTTGTTTTGCAATCTTTTTTGCGGTATTTATTTTACAAACGCATTTCCGTTCGTAGGGAATATAATCATTCTTTTCAGCCATCTCTAATAATTTGAGTTTTTTCTGTGCAATTGATAACTGGTCCTTCTTCGGAGATGAAAAATTCATACTATAGTCACAGGTCATTGAACTTGCAACTTAAAAAAAATAAACATTTTTGTAAACCACAATCTGGCATAAGTGTAGACAGAAAATTTAACATTATTGGATAATAAATGAATGAAATAAATACAATTTTGTTATACAGTAAAAATGCTCTGGAAAGAGATTATTTACATTATTATGAATATTATAATAGAATAACTAAGAAAATTACAATTGGACTAATGTTAAACTAAATCCAAATCGTGGGCCAAAGTTACTCAAGCCGTAAAGAAGTCAACAAAAACATATATAATAAATTTAATTTTAAATATTAATTACTTCTGTACGTACTGTACATTAACAGAAAAAAAATGTACAGTACTTACAAAAACATAAAAATTCACAGATTATTCCACTTAGACAAAATGGTACTTTGTGGGAGGTGTGTATTCACTAATGAAAACTACTATTTATGTCACAAGTGCTGTATACCGTGGCAAAAGCACATCTGACTAGACTCGTATAGTCTTTCATGTCAAAATTAAAGATAATTAAAAGATAATTAATAATTGATATTTAAAAGATAAATAACACATGGAATTGTAACATAAACATTAGAAAGAAACATATTTCGTTTTTGGGAAAAAGTATATCCTGGCTAGGAAAACGTTACCCAACTTACTGTATTAATATTGTTATTAGAATTCATTATTTATAATTTTAAATAGAAATCATTATTTCAAAATTTTATACGCATATTTTGATTTTATTAAGGAGCGTTCTATATTTTCAGATTTAATGGAAAAAATTATGATAAATATAGCATAAATGAAGAATAAAAGATTAATTGAAACGGTAAATTTTGATTAATTTTTCACAAGTTTTCCGATACAAATATATATATATCAATTTTTATAAATAGAGAAATAAATTCGAATAGACGTATATTTGATTATTTTTACGTCTATGTTTTTATTTTACCTTCTATTTTCTTAATTATTCTTTATTTTTTTACGGTTTGAGCTTTATTAGAAATTTATCGTTTGTTTAAAGCTCTAATAAAAGCTCTAAGAATTATTGTTACTCATTGAATATTTAGTATTTAAGGTAATTTTCTATGTTCACATATATTTGAGCTAGCAATTGCAAGGAATGACAACGGTCTTCCTGCAGCCAGTCACGTTTCTATAAAAAAATACTAGAAGTTTATAAAAGTTCGAAAAATATGACAGTTTTTGTATATATTTTTATTGCTAAACTAAGATTAGTCCTTTATTTACACTATATTTAGTGGGCATTCTATATACTCTATTAGAACGTAATCACCCCTGATATTTAAATAACATAATGTGATTTATATTTAATTAATTATTTAAAAAGATAGAGTACATTCTGTATATTGTTTATAATATATTGGCTATTTAAATATTTAATTCTAAGAACTAAATAATTACTAACTAATTTCTTGATTAAATATTATTACATTAGAATTATTTTAGAATGATGTTAGGTTTGTTACATATATTTTAAAGATGCTCTTAGTTGCAATATATGTATGTATATATAAAATGTAAGGTTTGATATTTTCAATAAAATAGTTTTATTGGAAAACTTTTGAAACATAAAAAAAACTTTTTTTAGTTCTAGTGAAAGAATTTAATAATCTGAATGTAATAATAAAACGATAAAAAGTTTTACAATTGCTAATGCTGAATCGAATATTTACTATTCATCTTCTTCTTGATTCTGTTCAAAAGTTCCGTTGTACAGTACATTTTAATACCGAAAAATTGAAAATATATGTTGACGTTCAGTTTGAATGTCTTAAGACCAAATATTCTTTTATAGCTAATGTTAGTTTTTGTATGAAATTAGAAAATATTATCTACTTTTTATGTTATTAAATTTGTAAGAATTATGAATTTCGATAAAATTCCAATAAATAATTTTTGGATCATAAACACAGTAGACTCGCGATTATCCGGTTTAATATAGCAGACAGTGGAGCCGGATAACGAAAAAACTGTATAACACGAGAACTGATGATGATGCATTTCTTGTACAGTCACGAACGTAAATGCAGTTTAATTTTTATGGTGCATTTGATAACGTTTTAATATAAAATTATCAGCAAACGTAAGCCAGTAAGCAGTGGCGTAACTATAAATTTTAGTCCCTTCCGAAAAATACGGTAAATGACCCTCTGATACTTAGAACCGAGGCCATCCACATTAATGACGATGCGGGAATTTAAACAAAATTTATAAATTTTCGATTTTAAAATTTTAAATACTTAGGTATATAGACCTAGGTATATACCTGTAGATATATTCTATCTATAGCCATATTTGTATACAGTCGACCCCCTATAACTCGGGTTCATATAATACGGATATGTATATCGCGGCGAAAAAATTGCGACCGTATTCGTATAAAGACGCTAAAAAAGACTCGTAAAATGCGGTAAAACGTCATCACCGACTCGTGTCGCGACAGGATTGGTCGAATCTGGACCAATAGTGGACGAGCAGCTGAACTACTAACACGCTGTGGAGAGTTTAGGCGGGTAAGTTGAGTTTACTATCGTCTGTACAGTATATAAATTAGATACTGTAATTTTATACATTTCTTGAGAAAGAAACATTTCTTATTCAACGGCCATAGAAATTATTTCTATTAATGATGTCTCCAAAGTTTAACGAATTTTTCGCAGAAAAATAACTTATCAGAAAACGCGCCGCCGTTTGGTGCGCTGCTCCGCGACGAAAACAAACTTAGGCAATGGCGTCGTCGAACGATGCACACTCGGTAAGTAATCCTACAATTTTTTGTTTATAGCATAGTTTATACGGATTATTCCCAAAAAATTATACGTGTTTTGGAAGTGTTGAGTCAAATTAGTCTAGAATCGATTAATTTTATGGAAGAAAACCTTTCAAACAGCAGTAGTCCGTAAACTGCATACGTGCCAGGCTGTGATTGGCTCATGTATTTAAGGATTCCTACAACGCGAAATTCTTATAAAGTGGAACGTATCTACCGCGTTACAGGGGGTCGACTGTATCTATAGTATATTAATAATTTCTTTTGCTGTAAACAAATTTAATATTGGACAAAAAAGAAAAGAACATTTTAGAAGTGATCTACCAAAAGTGTTATAAACAAAATAAAAATTACTACTTGTACAAAAAAAACAAAAAAAAATATAACAACGAGTTACATAACTTCCCCGGCTGTTATGAGATTTTGTTATAAAAACTTTTCATATTATTAATTATTATCAGATGGCAAAATGCTTAATTTTAAGGGGAGTGAGAAATTTTTTTAAACATTTGTAAATAACAAGACAAGTAAAATCTTAAATCCCTCTCGAGATATTACACATTACACCCACATCTTCCCACTCCCTCGACTTTAACCACTAAAATTTAATAGCATCAGTGCACTTTATACATAAGTTATCATGCCAATTTCGTTTGCTAATCTTTACCACATTCTGACGTTTCATACACATACACAATATTTCCTCCCTTTTCTTTTGATTTTTTTGGGTTCAGGAAACGTGGAGATTTACAAAACACTGAGGTTCAAATTTTACTCGATTCCAAATGTTTTCATTGTTATTTATAATCTTATCAATTACTAAAATCATTGCAGCAGTCACGTGAAGTTTATAGCGAAAATATTAGTTTATGTATTAAAAAAGAAAAATTAACCGACTAAAGCAATATACTAATCACAAGAAGATCGTTAGTTTGTATTATTGTGTGATGTTTTGCTTTTATCGGATAATCCTGAAGAACTCGAAACTGATTAATATTCATTTATATTTCATATTTATATTATTTATGACGTGAAATTTATGTCTGATCTGATAAATAGTTTAATAATTTTTTAATCAACGTATTAACATATAGTCAGTCATAGAGGTAACTGTACTGAAAGCAGAAATACTGTACCTGAACCGAACTGACAATAAATTAAATAAAAAACAAATTATAACGAGCAATTATTTATCGTGACATTGTCACAATGCCAGGCTGCAATTTTTAATAATATTTAAATTAAAATATATATGCTCTCCACCTCAAATTAGTAATGGCTTGCCCCTGTACATCATACTTTTCCTTTAACAATAGAGTCGTGCCGGTCATGTATTAATTGCTTTCAGGGGAAAAGTTTTGAACGAAATAACCCCTATTTGATATAGTAAATCGGGACTTTGGGACTTCTTGCCCTTAATCTTTCCATATAAAGTCTCATCTACCTTTTATCTATCTAACTCCGTTATTGAGATTAAGGAAGGACAGATAGCCAGTGGGAATATATTTTAACAATTTTTGAAAATTGCAGCCCAATAATTTTAATAAATGTAATGGCAAAACTTGATTTGGCAATTCTTTTTCATTCAATAGATTAGAGTATAAAACAGTAGTGTATTAGATATAACTTGATGATAATAACCATAAAAATGTTGATTATTGATAATTTTATATTATTCGAATTGTATTGTGATCTTTATTGTCTGACTTGAACGTGCTTGTTAGGTTTTATTCGTTGGAATTAGTCTTCATATTGATCATTAATAGAGAAAGAATTGTCAGTTAAATAAGTTCTAAATAATTCAAAATTCGAAGAAATTCTTTGGATATTTTTGTATAGTTGTATTGGCTTATATCCAATTGAAAAACAAAAAAAATAATCAAAATTTATCTTAATTTCAGAATATTGAAACATATTTAATGACATTGCAATGCGTTATTTATACTTAGCCATTCGAAGAATTCTATACACTGTACTTGAAGGTGTATGCCATGAATACTTGAAACTAATGATGTGAATGTCTGTAATTTATGAGGAAACCTCTTTCGTAAACTTCTCTCATTCTTTTTAATCAGCTGATTTTACGAGAGAGGCCTCTTCATAAACTATACATTTCTGAATGGTTATTAATATAACATTTTTAAAACTAAACCATTCGTATTTGTAATTCATTTTATTAATAAGAGTGTCTAGCGTTTATTTATCAAAACTGCACTTTTAAGCTGTTTTTCTTTTTCTTATCGACATTCACTCTCATAAAAAAGTCTGCTTCATTTTTTTGTAGAATTTACACGATTAAATGACACAAAAAGAAGCAGAAACGTGAATATAAATTGCTAATGTACGTTATTTCTTCTTAAGTTTTGGCCATAAAGATAATTATTTGATATTTGATTGATATTTTTAATAAAGTTTATGAAATAATAATCACATCGATATTTATGTACAAATGAATAAGTGGTTAAAAAGTTACACATAGCCAACTAGAATTCAAGTTTCATTGGCAAGTGATCTATATTCTGCCAATCATAGAAATCTAACTCACACACCTAATTTTAACAAGGATTGCATAGAAAACCATCTATTGTTTATGCCACTGCTTTGTACGTAATTAATAAAATAAGCTAACGTTCAGAACCCCGTGCTGTGTATTATTGTTTAGTACAATTAAGGAAGAAATCTAGGATCGTCTAGATCAATCTAGGATAATTTTGACCGTAGGTATGTACGAGCATTACCTGAAGTAGGATGATAGTTGAAAGGCATAAAAATAGCATTACATTACTTATGGACGATCCCATATATTGATTCCTGTATATTTCTACAGATCCTCATTATTATGTAACTGTAACGAAAACAAATACAATCCATACTGAAACATAAAAGGAATTTAATTTAGACTATATCATTGGGATAATCTTTAATGATTGCTCTGCGAGCTTCATGGTATTTATATAGGGTGTCTCAATCCTACTGCGGCAATTCACTCTACGCACTCTTTTCACAAAATTGTTTATGACGCTGGCGCGTAATTTCGGCCCAATTTAGCCAATAGCACTTCCACACTCATCTCGAGATGAAGAATTGTTCGTGAGTCGTTGGAATAGATATGATATTTGACAAACCCCCACAGAAATTTTAGCACTCGTCAAATCACAGGACTTCGGTGGCCAGTTCTGATTAGCATTGCATGAGATAATACAGTTTGGAAACGATTTTCGAGAAAGTACTACCCAATCACTGACCATCAATGGCATTTTTGAGGTCACCAACCACACCGAATGCCAATGGTCCGCAAATTACACCCGGCACCGATAATGGGACACCCTATATATTGTGTTTAAAGGGCCAATAACGAACATAACGCGCTTGTATAGCCAATACAGTATTTATTACACAGTCTTTTTAAGATATTAGACTTTTGGTTTTCCGCAAGAAAAATATTTGATTATATTTTCTTATATAAAATAATTAAAATTTTAATTAGAATTAGTTACTAATTGAATAATTATTTCTTAATTTTTGCTTGTCATTTAAATAAATTCATAAACTAAGAAGATATTTATAAGTATTATAAATTGTAGATGTGACAGTTCTTGGCACGAATTGTCACTTAGCGAGGACAAGTTTACGAATTGTTATTAA
Source organism: Centruroides sculpturatus (assembly GCF_000671375.1). NCBI lineage: Eukaryota > Metazoa > Arthropoda > Arachnida > Scorpiones > Buthidae > Centruroides > Centruroides sculpturatus. The sequence goes on along the minus strand of NW_019384311.1, from coordinate 729,042 downwards.
CCTGGATTTAACTTCTCTATATCTAATCTCTTAAACAACATTAAAGTATCTAATAATAATTTACACAGTTTTAATGAATCGCTCGTTCGATTTAAAGCAAATGTGCTTATATAGAAAGTAAAGAATTATTTTCCACACAATTGAATTATGTCAAATTAATGCAACGTGTTAATTAACTTAGTGCAGTTAAGGTTCGGTTTTAATCTAATTATAAGATTTTTTTCTATTTTAATACGAGTTTCCTGTAAATTTATTTTTACTTTTCTCTCTGTTATATGTAACATAAAGTATAGCGATCGATCAAAAGTGACCCTCCCGAAGATTTTTGGACTCGACCTTGAAACATTTACCTTAAAAGTTGAGTTTTTTTCCCCTGTATGTACAGTACTGATGTTAGTGTGTGGGGGACAATTCCGTTCACTCAATTTGAGGTTTAATAACTCCTGCTCCTTTTGTTTAAACTTTCTAAAATTTTGCTGGTTGGTTTGTGTATTAGGATTATTCGTGCCATTAAATTTTGGTAAATAAAAGTCAAAGCGGAAGATAGAGAATGTCACGTGTCGAATCTTTGAGTGGGGACGATCTTAATGAAGATTTTACTTGTTATTAGCAGTTACAATTTTTTTTTCTTTTTATCAAGCTCTTATCTACCCTAAAAATTAAGCTTTTGTGCCATTTTTTAATATTTAATAACGTAAAAACTTTTAAAATAAAATTTTATAATAGATAGCGCAACACACGCAATTTGTAAGTTCAATTTGCCGGGAAAGTTACGCAACTCTACACTGGAATTTTTAGTTTCGTTTGAGATAATTTTTAATTACAAAAGTTCAATGTTAGTTATTCGTTCCCCAATTGATTCGGAAAATCGACGCTCTACTGTAATAATAAAATAATGAAGTTTTTTAAAACACTGTTTTCAATTACCTTATAATAGGACCAAATATCAGTATTAATTTTATTGTTTTGTGCTAGTACAATTTTGGAGGGGACCATCTTAATTCCTTGAGCTGTAAAATACGCGTGAGAAAATCGGATGACGCTACTCTCTCTCTCTCTCTTATATGAAAAATTTAAAGAGTTCCTCATAATGGGTACTAAATACATTTAAAAAATATAAAGAATGGGGCAGCAGTAAAGGTTTATTTAATATATACGTTTGTTTAGTTATTTTCTTATATTAAGAAAAGAAAATTGAATGAATATTTTATTACGCTATTTATACTTTTCATTCAGAACGCAAAATTTTAATATGAAAAGCTTAAAAACGTGGAATAAATTTTAAATTTTTATAAATAAAAATAAATTACAGGCATTTAAATTAATAATAATAATTACAAAGTGATTATATATACAGAGATTAATACTGAATAAAATTTTTAATTGGTATAATTAACTGTTTAAAGTATATGATGGTCGACTGAAAAATAAGGTAATAAATAAGGCGACAAGTAAGGTAACGGCTAAGAATAAGGTAAGAAATGATTAATAAAAATAATTAGTTTTAATTATAAATACAGAATGGTTTAAAGGGCTAGGAAATTTTATCATCATAGAAACACATTATGCATATAGGGCAACCGTCTGTGTGTCTGTCAACCGGACTGTATAACATGCTTCCATCATGCCAGAATTTCCCTGTCCAAATCAGTTCGATTTTATAACGATATTAAGCAACTTTTGATTCATCCTGTATATCTTGATCATTAATTTAACTTCGAAAATCGAAAAATTATTTAATTAGAAACAAAAATCACACTGATTACTTTTGTAAAAATTATGTATCTTAAATAAGAACCACCAAAGTAAACTTACGATTAAAGTTATTATGATTATAATTACTGTAATAATAATTTCATAAGTTTTAATCTATAATAATACCAATATTCATTTGTAAATTAGAGGTCTGTTAAACAATAAACATGCTAAATTTTAAGAATATTGTTTGGGAATGTATAGTCAATTACGTTTAGTTTCATACTCCAGTAATATATATGTACTGTACTAGCAGATAAGCCCGGCGTTGCTCAGGCAAAAAGTAACGATAGCGAAGATTAAGATTATTATATTATAGCCAATCTTACCCGTTTTCACAGAATACAAGAAATAGGTCCCCCTGATTCCAGACTAATTATAAAATTTTTGTACGGGTTTAAAAATATGCTCAATTTCCCGAAAAAACGCAAAAAAAAAACGGAACTGCGCCTGTAAATCTTACACGTTGCTTTCTCTTAACGCTTCCATTGTTAACACTTCCATCGTTAAAGCCTTAATCTTGTCCCTTTCCCCGTAGGGGTACTTTCAAAAATTCCTTCTTAGTGTGCGTTCTCGTGACGTACCCTAACTGTTTACCAAATTTCAAGTTTCAACTCTTAAGTGTTTGGGCTCTGCGCTTATTATTATTATTATTATCAACCCATCTCGATTATATATATAGATACTATATACTTGTATGATGTTCTATGTTTATAGCTCTATATATATATGTACTCGCATATATTCTTGCTTATATATTATCAATAAAAGTGAATAAAGGACTTAATATCGATATAACTGCAAATGGGGCTAAGTTATTGCTAAAAACTTAGCGGAATATTTGAAAAATAACATATATTATACAGTACAAATTATACAATATAGATCGGTTGAGTTTTAATTTTTATACAGTATGATCTTGTTTTATTTGTGGATTTCGTGCCAGTAGATATCACGTATAAAGAAACTTTGCAATCCTAGAAGATTGTCTAGTTTGTATAACTCCATTTACAATTTAAGAAGTTATTTTATTTAAGACAAGTATAATACAATAGTATTTTATTTAACTATTAAGGTAAAAAGGGAACGTGAGAGAATTAGAGATGTTTAAAAAATAAACTCTATAACTAATAAATTAGTACAGTAGAGCGTCGATTATCCGAAAGTCAATCATCCGAAAGAATTCCAGTCGGCAAATTTAAATTTTCGCCAGTACTGTGGCGTTTCAATCTTTGGCTATGTCTTCGGCTACTCAAATATTTTACGTTTTTGATACTAAATTAACATCTGAAGTATAATTTTTTATTGTTTTTATATTTTTCAATATATTTATTTTGTTTGTACAAAATAAAAAAATAATTTTTAACGATACAATAGTCTTTGTTAGGCTTAACATCGACGAAAATTCAACGCGAAGCGACACGCAACGGAGAAAAATTTCGACATCGGATAGGTTAAACTATTTTTTCGTAGGTAAATCAGTTATCCGAAATATCAGTTATCCGGACAACCCCAGTCCCCAATTGATTCGGAAAATCGACGCTCTACTGTAATAATAAAATAATGAAGTTTTTTAAAACACTGTTTTCAATTACCTTATAATAGGACCAAATATCAGTATTAATTTTATTGTTTTGTGCTAGTACAATTTTGGAGGGGACCATCTTAATTCCTTGAGCTGTAAAATACGCGTGAGAAAATCGGATGACGCTACTCTCTCTCTCTCTCTTATATGAAAAATTTAAAGAGTTCCTCATAATGGGTACTAAATACATTTAAAAAATATAAAGAATGGGGCAGCAGTAAAGGTTAAGAATCATCGAGTTGGCATAAAACAATGAAAGTTATTATTTTAAAATGCAATTTTTATTAAAAAATTATGATAAATTATAAATTTAGTAAAAATTTATTTAAAAAATTACAGCAAGCACAAAATTAATTTAATTTGAAAAAAATAATCACTAAAATTTGTTAACAATTTATATGAAAGTTTAAATAATCTAAACTGTATAAAAGATTGTAAACTTAATTAGATCTAATTAAAAAAAAACTACGAGTTTAATTAAATATAACGTATTTTTATATAAAAATTAATAAAGGTTATATTTTTGGACTTACTAGATATAAAATTCGAAACTTTGAGAGTATTAATAAATATAAACAGTATATATTTATGTATTTTAATGCTATTTTGATTTCTTGGTCTCATAATTTTTATATCTCCTAGTGTAACAGATATAATCCTGTTGGTCTTTTTTTGATGCAGTATATAAAAATACTACAAATATTTACAATTAATATTAATAATTTACAGAATATATTTGCTAATACAGTATATTCTTAATCTATTCCAATGTGTAATTTAGATACTGAAAATGTAATGCTTTATTAATTTGTGCATGTAAAATTTAACGATATTTTAAAAATTATTTTTGAAAAGTTGTAATACATTTCTAATTATTAATTATTAGACGGTTATTATTGTATAAAATCAATAATTTAACCGTTTTTTTCTCAATTTATTTTTATTCTCGTGTTAATTGATCTTTAAAGTTTTTAACTAACTATGCCCTATAGGCTCTAAGAGGGCCTGATTTTAGTAAAGTTATTATGGGTGCCCCCATAATTCCTAGGTTTTCGATCTGTCCAAATTCAATCCCGGATCCTTCAGAGCAGTAGGATACAACCTTAACCGCTCGGCCAACCTGCCGTCTCTGTTAAAATCACAACTTAAGAAAATTGAATATATAGAGTATGCTAATTTAATTAAACGTTAAGAAATTTATTAAATATATTCAATATTATATTTTAATTTCACACTAGTAATTATATTACGTCGAATATAAATGAGATCTTATTTGTGAACACATAAAGATAGCCGTACTGTACTGTACCTATTCGAAAGATGCAGGTTACTTTATGGAATTAAAACTTTTTATTCTTTCGAGGAGGAGGATAGCAAAAGAGTTACTTTATCAGTAACTTCAATGAATCTTTATTCTAATGGATACGCAGCATTCAAAGATGAGATTTATTGCGACATTTTATAACCACTGTTCTCTCAACCGTTCTTCCTACTATTCTCAAGAGATATTCATCAAAGTGTCTTTTCGATTTTTTAAAAATGTTTTTAAGAGAATCGATAGCTCTTCTTTAAAAAAAAATTTAAATGACATCTGTATTTAGACCTACTTCAAATTCATGAGAGAATTTAAGTACCGAGTCATCAATCAATAAGTGTATTTGTCATAATTTTCTTTCCATTTATGATTATATTCGGTATTTTATACAGTTTATATNAGAACTCTCGTACAAATACAGACTACAATAAAAATTATTTTCTTTCTGTTAATAAATTTTCATCGAACAAGAGAAATCCTTATTCTATTGTATAGTATACGGTGCATTAAATCTTTTATTATATGATTTACTTTAAATGCCTACACTAGTACTTGATTTAAGCAATGCCGAAATTAGGGAAATTATTTTAAAATAACATATCATTCGTTAAGCAAAATTCAGATACTTATATAATTTAATTTAGAAAACATCTTTGACAATAATAAGATGAATTCTATTCTAATAAATTAAAATCTTTTCTAAGCAATTTGTCAAAAATACTGGAAACTGGAAAGAAATTTAATTTCGAAATATTTCCTAATTACTGTCAGTTTGGAATTAATGTAATGTTTACGAAATTAAAAATTGAATTAATTGTAATTTAGAAAACGTTGCAGATACCAGAAATTTATATTTCAAAATGAATGATATTTTTATCGAATTTTCGATGTTATATTTTTGTGAATTGGACAACTGACAAGTTTTCGTAATTGATTTTGCCTATAATTAGAATTTAATAATGCTTTATTTAAACTTTCGAACTGTAAATTTGGATTTTTCCTATAAGATATTTCATTGATCGTTATTTTCTTACTTTAAAAATTATTACTTAATAAATTAAATATTATCGATATCTTTTGAAATTAAAGACAGTATTAATTAACTGTTTTATGTAAAAAAATAATATATAATGAAGTTCATTACTTTTAATTGATTGTTAGAAAAAATATTTTTAGTACTAGGTGATTTTCATAGCTTTTCTATAAAACAAATAATTATATTTTTAATTTATTTAATTTAAAATACATACCATCCACCTCAGATTATTAGTGGCTTGCTCCTGTATATCACAGTTTTCCTTTAGCAATGGAGTCGTCGTGACGGTCATCTGTTAACTGTTTTTAGGGGAAAAGATTTGAATTTAAATAACATGACTTACAGTTTGTACCGGAAATTCGTATATAGTTAATCGGGGGCTTTCTGCCCAAAGGTTTACATGCCTCGTCTTTGACTTTCATTTACCACTGTTCTTGAGATTAAGGAAAGACGGACAGACAGACAATGGGAATTTATAGATGAACACCAATTTTTTTTATCAAATAGTAGCTCCATTTATGTTTTATATATTTAATTTTAAAAATTTTATATCAGTTAATTATCAAATTGATTGAGAATTACATTTATTTAAAACATTTTTAAATTATAAATCCAAGACAAATTGAAATAATCGGATCCTTGTCGTTAATACAGCAGATTTTTGAGAATGTAATTTCATTTCATATGCTTACAAGCTGCAAAAATAATTTATTTCTTCTCTTTTCTTCTAAATCTCAAACTCTTAGATACAAACAACAAACATACATATTCACACGAATGTATTTTTGAAAGATGACTGCATCAGCTCAAACGTAAATAAAGATTTATGTATTGTGGAATAGTAGTAAGAAAGTTTCCATGGTTACGAGAGGAGAAAGTTTCGATTCGGAAAAATTTTTTCTGTCAGAGATTAACAATATGGAATAAACTAAGTTACAGAAGTTCTGACAAAGTATTGTAACACATTGTTAGATACAATATGTTAGTCAGCTTTTTTCATATTGTTAGGAATGAGCTATCTTTCGACTGATGTAATCAAGATAATGATTAAAATTTAGAAATATTTCATTCAAAAATTACCAAAATTTGAGTTATTCTACACTAAGGAATCAGTTTGATACATAGATAACATTTTGTTTGTGTTTTAAAATAATGTGCCTGTATCAATAGTTAATGAGAGAGATAACTACACAAAGGAAAACATTTATTAATCATTTTAATTAACGTTAAATTAAATTCTTTTTTTTAAATTAATTGTATATATTAAATTTTACGAATATATATACACATAGATTATAAACTCTATCGATACTATCAATTTCCAATACATTTTATACCATTTCATACAAAGGATCTAAAGATTTAAACAGTAATTATTCCCAAAAAAGGCATTAAATTATTCGTGAAATAATATTTTAATATTTCATATATATTATTTTTAAATATATTTTTTTCAATAACAATACTGTTTAGCTGTGTAAGAAGTTTTATGCGTACGTTTGTAGGGGTATTACTTACTTAAAGACGTTGTTTGTTTATAGAAATTGATTCTTTCTATCGGGTTTTAAGTAGTTGAATTGTTAAATACCGCAATATTAGTTTTATTTACTTACTTAATTAAAATTTTAAAATGAAATATTTAAAAACCAGCCAGAAAATTATTTGCATCTAAATATAATAATTGGGTTGCAATTTTCAAATTGCAGACCTATACATTCCTACTGTCGTCCGTCTGACTGTCTGTTCTTCGTTAATCTAGAGTACAGAATTAGATAGATGTAAATCGAGATCTGGTATGGAAAGGGTAGGGATTGGAGGCTCCGACTATCTATATACCTATGGTTGAGCTGTGTAAAGGGCGTGACTTTCGATCTATACCGGAAGTCACGTGAATTTTTTAAAATTAAAAGCTGATTAAAATTGCAGCCCGGCATTGTGACGAAAACACAATAAATAATTGCTCGTTACTTCTTAACTTGTTTACGATTGATTGAATATTGTGATTTATTTTCGTGAATTGTTTCTTTTAATATGTTAAATAATAATTTAATGCATATATATTCACGAGTATATATATATTGACTATGACTAAACATGAGCAAAGGCCTTGGGGTAATTAGGTTAAGTTTTGTTATTCTGCTGTCAATGTAACGAACAGATATTTAAGAATAACCTATTTATCCTACATGCAGAAAAATTGACTTCCCACGAACGAAGTTGTTGCGATCGATGATTATATATACAAGGTAAAATGAAAGTCCATGCCAATACTTTAGGTGTATATTCTAGTGTTAAAAATAAACTTAAAATGCTATATAAACTTTTTAAAAACTGCTTTGTTTTCGAGATATGGAATGCAAAAAAAGGTACTTTCAAATTCACCACCAAAGTAGTAATACTAGAGTTGTCAACATAAAGTAATTTTGCATTTTTTGTTTTTAGAGATTTTCAGGTAAATTTACTATGGAATTAAAAAATTAAATCAAGTAATTTAAAAGAACTGCTTAAAATATCCTCCGAGGATATGTACATAACGTTTATAACAATTGAAGGTCTATACCATATCTCGAAAATTTTAAATTTATTTTTTACCTTAGAACTTATCCTTAAAATATTGTCACAAAGTTTCCTTATACCTGTATATAATCTGAAACTTGTATTAAAAACTTTAATGCTTTACTTCTACTGTCAGTACCGTGTATATGAAATTATTATATATTATATAGATATATTTTGAAATTCAATATAGTAGATGTATACATTTATATACAAAGGATATTGTATACTTTTTATTAGCGAAATTGAGCAAGTTGTGTCGAAAAATTTACAATTATTAAAAACATTCTCTCTACTTGTTTATCAATCCTAAATATTTATTAGATTCCTATTGTGGAATTTCTCCTGTAATATAATACAATTGCTTCATTTGTCACGCGTATATCACATGATATCACTCGAATAAATCATATAATATTCCATTGACGTCCAGCATATTTTTATATATGACATCATAATTGATTATCAATCATATTAGATCATCTCGCGAAATAAAAAGTGACTATTAAGTTAGCTAAATAAGTTAGGATTAAGTAGAAACCGTATTAATCAAATGAAACTATTATTATTAAAACTTGAAGTATTTTCTGAGGAAATCATATAATCTTAATTAATAATATAGCATTAAGTTACGATACGCAGATCTGAACTAAAAGTCAGAACTGCGAGAGAAAAGTATTATTCGAGAGATTGAAGAGAATATCTGAAGAAAAATCGAGAAATTAAAGTTAATTTAAATCAATTGTTCTGTTTATTCATTCGTTAATATCAAATATTACACACGTGAGCTCTGATTACATGTTTCGCATGTACAATACCACTGAACTTTCAACAAAATTTACATTCTGAAAGTGATACAGTAATGCAATTTGAAATTACTTCCGAATACCATTGATTGTATTTGTTACTTGCGTTTTTTTATGTTAATTTATCTATTTATTATATATATATATTGTATTCGGTTAGATTTACAGGGATGACTTTGTTGTTAAGAGGAAAAGTATGGTATACAAGGGTACGACACGACTAAAATTTAGAGCATTGTGACGATGTTATAATAAATAATTTGCTCGTTTTTAAACGTATTTATTCAACTTGCAACTGAAATTTCATTCTTTTCTAATTAAGGTAGAATGCTAAAACTTAAAAGACATACCTAAGTCTGATGAAAATGCATTTTAATGTTTTAGGGTGCCTCATCCCACCATCCTCTCAAATACGAATTTGATAAACATACACACACTTGATCAATTCTACATTTAGGTATGTAAATGAATTGAAGTCAAGTACATGGTGGGTGGAACACCTCTATCATCCCCACCGCTAATCTCGAAAAAAATGACCAATAGAAGCTTTTTTTTAAAAAAAAATTCTCCGTATTTTATTTGAAAATCATTTTCTTTTGTAACTCGTTTCAAATATTTCCAAGTTCTTTAAATATGAATTGTGCTCTGTTTTAGTTAAATAATGTAAGCTTGCATAATTCTAATTTTAACGTCTACTTCAAAAAAGATAAAGGAAAAAGAAGGAAATATAATTGAATAGAAACTAATCTGAAATAATTTAATATATTCAGCATAATATGTTAACTATAAAGTATTTGCTCTTGGAATATATCAAATATATTAATTATATACAAAAAGTCTTCGCTTAATATCGTTGAGGAAAAATACAAGTACATCTGTGATCATTTACAATTATTCTTGTTGAATTTTCTTTGTAAAACTGATTCTATAAGATGGAAAATACCATGTAAATGCTGGAGGTTGCAAATACGAGCCGATAATATTACCTAAATTATATCTTGTTTATATTATTTAGTCTATAGTAAAATTAGTTTTGTCATACGTGTTTTTGCAGATTCCAGAACGTATTGACAACGTTAAGTGAGGAATTGCTGCATATTAATTTGTTTCGTTTTTTTTGGATGGAATGTATTAATCATATATCCATCCATTCAGTAAGGATTAAAACACACCATTCGCTCTTACTCGAGAACACTGGAAAATTGGATGTATTGAATACATATATAATACATATATAATGTATTACAAACGATATACGATAAGCAAACCATTCGTAAAAATAATTGGGCTAAAAATTGAAAAAAATTGTAGATCTCTAAAATTCCAACTGTCATCCATCTGTTCGTCAGTCTGTCTTTTCTCAATCTCGAGAACAGAGTTTGATAGATGAAAGAAAAGACCTGATATGAAAGTATTAGGGGCAGGAAGGAACTTCCGATGCAAGTTGGAAATCACGTTAATTCAATTCAAAACTTTTCCGCTGAGAGCAGTTAATAGATGACCGGCACGACTCTGTTGCTCACAGGAAAAGTATGATGTACAGGGGCAAACCACTACTAATTGAGGTGGAGAGCATATATTTTAATTTAAATAAATTAAAAGTATGATTAAAATTTCAGACCTGCATTGTGACCATGTCACAATAAATAATTGCTCATTGCTGTTTAATATTTAACTAGTTTTATATAATTAAATATAAAATTAAATGTTTATGTTTAGAAACGACGAGAATTTAAAATTTTATAAACAACTATAACACAGAATAAGGTTAATGCATAAATAAATATATAAATAAAGATAAAAACATCGAATCCTAATAAAGAATATCTGAGAAATAGGCGATTTAATTATTTTATATATAGTATATAGCATTATAACAAAGCATAATTTTAGCACAGATTGTCTAATTCTGTGAATATATATAACTCAATATGATATATTGAGTTATATTTTTTATATATATTTGCATTAATAATACTATATACAACTATTGTTAATTTAATATATAATAATGTCAATTAATTTACTTTTTATGATCAATGTTTAAATTTTTAATAGTAGAGTCTCGTTCGATGCTAATTACATAGAAACATGTTGGAGAGAAAATAAATTTACTTTTAGTTTTGCTTTCGATCGATGTATTCGTCTATAAAAATAATACTGAAGTAAATGCACAAAAGTTAAATATTAAATATCCGTTATTTTATTATTATTTTTGTATTTTATTGAATTCAGAATTTTCATTTCGGATATTGAATAAATCGAAAAATAAAAGAAAATACACATAAATAATTTAATTTTGTGGGGAGGAAAAAAACAGAAAAATAAAGATCTTGAATTGAAATTGTAATTAAATTTCTATAATAATTTCAATTTTTTTACAATCTTCTCTCATTACAATTACTATGAATTTTGAAGTAATGATGATAAAAGATTTATTATAAGTCCGTAATTAAAATTAATAGAAATTTAAAATGATTGTAGAAGTTAAATCGACATTTAAATGTAAATCAAATATGATTTAAATTCAAAATTTTGTTCTTTCAGTTTCTTTCTTCTCTTAAAATTAAATAATTCATGTCTACTTTAAGTTTGTTTGCTTAAATAAAAAAATAATAGACTTGTTCTATAACAAAAATATTATTATTTTTAGAGATTTTTATATTTATACAATTTAAATTTTCTATATTTTTCTGTCTATTCGAACTTGTTGTAATGAATAGTGATTCAGTTATGTATTATTATTATTGTAATTTTCCATTCAATGCTTGTTCAGACTCAAGGAGGAAGGAGGTGCAAGTATAAATTAACTTATCTAGGCCCAAATAAATTTAGAAGATTAAGAAAAAGTAATAAAATTCTATAATCTTTAGATAATTCATTATATTTTCATGATTTTGACACATTTTCGTTAAAATACATGTGATTTTTCTTACCTGAATATCAGAAAATCATTTCTACTTGTAATGTATATTATATAGTAGGAAAGAAATCGTGTATAATGTGAATCGTGGGCCGATTTATTTAATTATTGATTGCCTGGTTATTAATATTGGAATATTAAATATCTGAGAAAAGAATTTATATTTATATTTGCACTTTTCTAAATACCATAAGTTCCCAATTAGAAAAGCCCATATTAGGAATTTACCAATTAACTTTAAGAAATTGATAAAAATATTATTATTTATGCCTGTAAGAACAAATAACAAATGTTTTATTTTAAAACAATATAAAATTTTAATTAAGTATTACAAATTTATTAAAATTAATTGAAATAAATGAGTATTAAATTTAAAGATAATATATCTTTAGTAAATCTGGAATGAAAAAGGTGAAAGGGACTTTTAACTCAGCCTGTATGTCCTAATAAAATATAAAAATTAAAGACTTTTTTTTAATTCAGAGTTTAAGTGAACATTTGTTAATTCTTACTATATTTTAGCCTATAATTTAATAACTAAAATACCTAAATAGTATTCAATTAAATAGCTTATAATAATTGAAACGAGTTTTAAATAATTTATAAAATATTGTAAACAATATTTTCACAGAAAATAAATATTTAAACAACTTTTAATGCGTTAGAAATTTATATATTATAATTAACTTTAATAGAAAGTAAATGTATCATATAGAGACTATATGACGTTTCTAACGCTAGAAAAAATCTATTTAAATATGTTTAAGCAAGTAAAGATTCAAGGAAATTAAGATTTTAAAGGATTTAAAAACTCAATTTATATATAGCCTACTATTTAATAGCATTAATTAAGGAAAATGGGTGTTGATATGATGAAAGAAATAAAATTAAATATATAGATTCGTCATAAAAATTTATTCTTGTACATTAATTTACTTTTACTTCAATTATGAAGTTAATTTAATGTAAAATCGTATTTAATCATGTTGACGAATAACAAAATACTAATTAATCTTTGTATCTTTAGTAACATAATTTATATTTAACTTAATTCATTCTTCATCTTTGAAAATAAAACAATTTAGTAATAATTCATTTGAGTTAATGAATAACAAAATGATTACAAGTTTTAGACATTTTTCTCTTGATAAATTAACTTTTTCTCTTTTTAAGATGTAAAAATAATATGAATTTAATTTAACCGCAGTTCAGTTTAATTGAATTTAACATATTTTAAACTCGATAAGTTATTTTTTAATCATAAAATTTAACTTAAATAAATTAACTTGGTAAGTAATGATGATGAATTATTTTAATTCTAATTCGTTATGGAATTAATGTAGAATTTTGTTAATTAATTATGTGTCATGGAGGATTTTCTCTACTTAAATGGAAACATTATTTAGAAAAAGAAACTATAATGAAAATGCATATTAAATTTTGAATTTATTTAGATTTAGAAACTTCAACAGAGCATGTTGATTATAATAATAAAGCATTAAGGGAGAGAGATTCCTCCTTTTTACTAAAAATTTAAAATAAATAAACTTAATGAGTATTTATTCAGATGATTTTACTGATTGCTTAATTTATTTATCGTTATTTAGCCTACTTTATAAGTTTTATTAGATTTATTTATAGTAGTAAATCTATTTTCGATGACCTCTTATAATGAGACTTAAATTCCCACTAAGAATGATGATTATCAGATGAAGGACTTGGATGAAAATCGTGACCAGATATTGAAAACTTACTTTTAAATTAAAATATAATTAAAAATTGCATCCCGGCAATTGTGATGATATTACAATTAGTAATTGCTCGTTGTTATATAAATTATGATTTAGTGGATATTAAACTTCAATAAATAATTAATAAACCAGTAAAACCCATTCGTTTTTATGGAGAAGACACGAAACTATATCGATTTTTCTTTAACGTAAACAGTTATTTTACTGTATTTTGACAGTCGGAAATATTTCATTGGATAATCCTAATATTTATGCGAAGACTTTCTGTCTTCATTTTATATTTAAATGTCATTTTACGAATTTTATTTCAAACCATTCTGACTTTAACGTATATATATATACATATATATATGCTAAAACTTGTTTATTTTTAATAAAATATTCTATAATTAGTATTATTTTGGCAATCAGAATCATAAATTCGCTCTTCATTTATATATATATATATATGGTTATTCTTCAGGGTGTATTTTTAAATTAAATTCTGTATAACTAATTGTTATAATAATCGTCTTCTTCTATTTTTTAAAAATATAATTTAATTACAATTAATTTTATAACTTGGAAATATTAATCAGTAGCCTAAATAATAGTCAGCCGGCATAAGAAAGTTCTTAAAAAGAAAAAAAAAATACATTTATAATTTATTTCTATAATAAACAAAATGATTAAATAATTATATATATTATTTATCTTTATTAAATTCGCTATTTTTATTCATATAAATTTTTATTGCCGTTTTTATACATTTATATTACTTTAATATTAGGAAATTCTTGACGGGTAACTAAACACTACTACATTTATCAGGTCGTCAATATTGTCAAAATTTTATCAAATATCATTTTAGCCAACAAAAAATATCATCAATATTTTATTCTTTATAAAAATGTTATTTCTTTAAAAATCTTTCTGTCAATCACGCTCTATTGTTTGGAGGAATTTATTAAATTAAACTACTGAAAGCTTTCTTAATATTTAATAAAGTAGTTAAAAACTGTACAAAACTTTATTCAATTGTTTATTTCAATATCGCGTTACTTTACGGAAGTTAAAAAATAAAATTTAGATAAAATTTTAATGAGTAAAATGATACGATTACCTTTTTCGGGCTACAATTTAAAAATTGCAGACCTATAAATTCACACTGGTATCTATCTGTATGCCTGTCTGTCCTTCGTTATATTCCAGAACGGAGTTCGATAGGTGAAAATCATGAGCAGATATGGAAAGCGTAAGAGGTGGAAGGGAAGTCACATTATTTCATTCAGATATTTTCTCCAGAACGGCATTAGATACATGACCGGCATGACTCTATTTTAACAGGAAAAGTATGGTGTACAGGGGCAAGTTACTACTAATTTGAGGTGGAGAGCATATATTTTTAATTTATTTCATTTAAAATATATGCTCTCCACCTCAAATTAATAATGACTTGCCCCTGTAAATCATACTTTTCTTGTTTTCCTGTTTGTCAATCATGCTTTTCCATCTTTTCAATCTTTATTTGTGGTGCCGGGCTGCAATTTTTAATTGCAGCCCGGCACAATAAATAATTGCTCGTTTTGATTAAAATTATTTTTATTTCTTTAAAAAAGTTGTAAAAATTGTAAAAGATTCTTGGGGATTTTATAAAGAAGTATCGGTAATGGCTATTTTATAGACATTTAGCTTTAACACATATGATGATAATATGAAGTAAATTAATCAAAGATTCGGGAAGTTTAATAGGTGCATTCATTTCGTCAGAACATCATGACGTAAAAGCGTTCACTATTCCGAGAGAACAAATGCGCTTAATGTTTATCTTTTATATCCGGAATAGTGTTATAATTGCTGTTTACGTTTCCTTCATAAAATTTTATTGATTCGAATTTATTTATTGAAAACGTATTGAAATGGATTGACTCTTAATGAAATTATTTGAAGTTAGATTCCGCTGAGAATCTAATTTTCAGTATTCTAAAGAATTTGTAGCTTTATTTAATTTCGTAATCTTGACAGGTACAGTAACAGATAGTTGTTAAAGTTTAATTAAAATGCTACAAACTACATGTTAAATTAGTAATTATACCGCATTTTCCTTTAAATGTCTAAATGAAATTTCATTACATTGATTTTAAATATGTGATCTCTAGAAATGATTCTTAGCTTTTCAAATACATCACATTTTACTCCAATTATCATTACAAAAGTTAATTAAAATTTCAAATAACATTACTGATTCTTCTATTGATTATAATTTATCTTAATTGTATTTAAGAAGAAAAATGTAAACATTTTCTATATTGAAATATTAATCTATGAAGTAGTGATAATTTTTATCCATTTTTTTCTTTTTTAAATATAAATTATATACTGTACTTTAATTACATTGATTTTTCTTATATAAGTTTAGTTGTCGCGATAGTAATAGGTGCATAAATTTAATATTCGAACATATGATGTTATATTACTTTTATTTATCAGTTTTTTTAAAGTATTTCTTGGCTTTCTATATATACCATTTCTAATTTTCCTTTTTTTTATTCTTGCCTGACTGCAATTTTTAATCATATTTTAAATTTATTAAACTTAAAATATATGCTCTTCACCTCAAATTATCAGTAGTGGCTTGCTTCTGTATATCATATTTTTCCTTTAACAATAGAGTCGTGTCTGTTATCTAACTACGTTCTCGAGAATAAAGAGAGACAGACGGACAAACGGTCGGACAATAGTGGGTATTTACAGGTCTACATTTTTTTTTTCAAATTGCAGCCGAATAAAAACAATATTTTAATGAGAAAAATTCAGCAACTGAAAACTTCTAAGATCGTTTATTTGAGCGAATTATTTCGTCTCAATATATGTTGAAAGCATAATTCCACTACAAATTGAATCTGAATCACTTACTCTCAATGGAGATGGATTAAAATATTAATAAATATTTTTAAATTTAGAAAAAATATACTAAATATTGAAAGACATCTAAATCTTTTGTAAAAAATATAATTTCTAAAAGACTCCCGGTGGTTATATTCGTTTATAATTAAGAAATGAATATTTCATATTGAATTTAGTTTCGAATGTAATTAAATTATTTTATGCTTTTTAAACGAATTTTTCTATAAAATTACCATTATATACTTAAGAATAATAACTGTATAACATAAATGCTATATATATAGGATGCTGGAATATAGCAACTCTATTTAATTTTCGGGAAATATTATAAACAGACAGACAGATAAATGAATGCGTAATATTTTCTGTATATAGAAAAAATAATTTTTTTAATAATATAATTACGATGTACAGTATATACCAATGTTACACTGAAGACTATAAAAGTTTTTTCTTTAATGTCCATTATTCACTATTTGATCGTATTGATTCAATAATTAATCTGTTGTTAAATATTTCAAAATAAAAGCATGCTATGGGATTTTAATAAAACAAAATAAGCGTAAAATTGACTAAAAGAAAGAAGTATGAAACAATTTTAAGTCATATTCTTATACAGTAATATCATTTAAGGCCGATTTTATGAACAGAGGAGGCACATAAGTATTCGATTTTTAATAAACTTCATTGTTAATCATAGAAATATTAATAATAAATTAGCAATTAAGCATATTTCTTGTATTAATTTCAAAGTGGTACGGGAAATTGACAGTAAGTAATTTTTCCTGAAATCTTAATTTAATTATTTGATTACTTTTCAAAACTTTCATTAAGATTCTCGCATGACAGTTCAGAAACTTCTCCTTATAAATGTTCTTTGTTTAAAATCATAACAGCTAGGAAAAATGATGCTCTTGCATTTAAAATGCAACTTACTTTGAAACTCACAATATAACTCTTTAATATTGAGAACTTTTAAGTTAATTATATATAATTTAAATTCTAAAGAAAGATAATTAGCAAATTTAAACATTAATCACTATAGGACAGATAATAATATAAAGGAACATAATAATCTAACAAAAATTAATTTTATTTCTTAATAAATTACTTGTATGAATAAAGCGTACAATTTGATAATTTAATTTTTCTTTTTCAAATTGCATATTATTGTAAATTATGCAAAATGTTTTGTCTTATTTTTAATTATTATTAAAAATTTATTTAAAATTTTGATTTGGTTTCATTATAGAGATCTTTTATAAATGAAAATTACAGTTTATTTAGAGTTGTTGAGACATATTTATGAAAAATTTGTGAGAAAAATATAGGACTTTAATTTTAATAATTACCTAAACACATTTTTTATTTATGTCTAAATAAATAATAAATATTTTTTTTATTTCCATTCATATAAAAAAGTGAAACCACTAAACAACAGCCATTGGTGGATACATAAACTCTAAACAGCGGCCATTTTTTATATTGTATGCATTTTTGTTTAAAAATAATTCCTGGAAAAATTGTCGCAGTTCACAGGTACACATGACTTACGGTCTAAATCGGACGTTCGAATATACTTAATAGGGTCCTCAGGCTCCTAAGCTTTTCAGTTTCATCTATCTAACTCTATTCTTGAGATTAACGAAGGACAGGCAGACAGATGGATGCCAGTGCGAATTTATAGATCTGTAATTTCTAAATTGCACCCCAAAAATATTAGACATACACAAGACGTTTGCTTAACATGTAAGAATACTACACATGTCAATCAAACGTCTTGTATACTACTAATATTTTTATTCATTTTAATGTCTTGTATATCAATCAATATCTGGTATATTATTTCTCAAAATAATTCTCTATTTGTATGTAATAAATTTTCAAAAAGAAAAAGTTTTTTAATAAATAATTAATAAAATGTATGGGCTTATAAAGTAAGTTTTAAAAGTTACAAACAGTAAGTTTAAAAGTAAAATTAACATTGTACTTTTCCCAGATGAAAAAAAAACATCTTTACCTTTTTTTAGACAATTCTTAGTCATATTAAAATATTCACAGTTTCTATTTTGGAAATTTGGAAAAACTTCGTAGCGACGATGTTTAAAAATATTTTTAAAGGAAATTTTTATCACTGATCGATGAACATAAAATGAAGATTAATGCCATTGTAGTGAAGTTCCTTGGATTAAAAATAAATAAAAGTTGATTACTTTTGACGGATTTTGTCTTAGTTTTTATTATTTAAAATGATCCTGTATGAATGAAGTTGGTTTCTTTATAGAATTGATTGAGAAAACTGAAGTGCTCGTGGTTGATTATTTGATGATTCCAGAAAGAGATAACTGGAAAAATCTGTAATGAAAAATTCATTCATATTGAGATCTTTTTTAGATATCTTAAATAAATCTCCTAAACATCTAAATGTAATTTGCCATAAATCTTAAGGACTTATCACACCACAGTTTTCAATTGGAAAGCTCACCGAGATTTTATTAAACCAATATGTATAATAAAATATCAGTGAGTTTTCCAATTGAAAACTGTGGTGTGATAAGTCCTTAAAATTTCTGGAAAATTACATTTAGATGTTTAGGAGATTTATTACAATATTCGACAAAAAGAAAATACAGTACAGTAATTATAATTATTTTAAATAGTTTATAAGGTGTCATGGAGCTTCTAAAGAATGGTGAAAGGTACAATTTTTTATAGTACTTTTGATATTTAGATCACTAACTTTTTAAAATAAAACTTGTCCAAATGGTGAATTATTTTGACAAATAAAATTTCAGACATTGACTGATATACGAGACATTACATTAAATAAAAATAGCCTATTAGGAATATACGAAATGTTTGATTGACATGTACAGTACAGTATATTTACATACATGTCAATCAATAGTCTTATATAAGCCTGATATTTTTGGGATGAAATTTAAATATTTTCGCGGTTAATCTTGAGAACGGAGTTAGATAGATGAAAATCAAGAACGGATATGGAAAGCTTAAGGACCGGAAGCCCTTATTAATTATGTAGGAACTTCCTGTCTGGATCGGAAGTAATGCGATTTTTTAAACCAAAAGGTGATTAAAAATTGCAGTTAGGTATTATGACAATGTCACAATAAATAATTGCTCGTTATTTATTATAAATTTATAAGTAATATAAAAAGATGTTTAAGAATAATATAATTTATATGGCATAATTAAAGCGCATAAAAATATACAAATTTTATAATTATTTTGACCTAATTTGAAATCAGTATATAATAAAGTAAATATTTTATTTATTTATTTAATTTTTCTAGAAATAATAAAACATAATTTACTCTAAAAAGCTTTAATTTCTTTCCAATATTTTATATTATAATGAATTGAAAAATGTTTCGAAAACAAAATACTTTATTGTAAAAGGAATAATTTGTTTACTAAGAATTTATAATCAACACTTCGAATAATTAAAATTAATAACATACATTTTAATGAAGGAATATCAAAATACTCTTGTTGACTTTCTCGATGAAAAGATTTTTATTAATGTTTATATTGCAATAATAAATTAAAAACAAAGTGATAAATTTAGTTTTTACTATCAGTCATTATTAATGTAAATATTGACAAACAATAGAAAGAAGTCATACAAAATTACTTTCGTGTAAGAAAAAAAAAATAAATGGCGGACTTCGCGGTGNCATAAAGATTTATTTATTTATTAATCTTAATTTTTATAAGTAAATTATAGATTTATTTATTTATTGAAAGTATTTTTGAATAAGTCTTGTTTCATATTGATTGAGATTTCACAACGAAATAAATTTCCTCGTCAGTAAATATGTCGAATATATTTCAAAATTTAAAATGTAACGTTATTTTAAAAACAAATCCTTTGAATAAAAGTCAAATAATCTGGAAAAAAATGATGTCATTTAGAATTTGTAAACAAAATAAAAACTCTAAAATATCTCGATGTTTTTATTTTTCTAATATAAAAATGTCTATTATGTTTTTTCGATGTTGCAGTTTTTATTTTATGTAAAATAAAATAAATATTTTATACTTAATTTTACATTTGAATAAATCAATAACAAAGAGATGGTTAAGTAAACGTAAAATCATTGGAAACGTCAGAATAACGAAAGTTTAAAGTTCAAAGATTATATAATTAGAGATGATGATTTAAGATTTATTTATTTTATAAAGAGTTGATTGGATTATCTGATAAAAGCAGATTAATTTATATATGTATCTTTTTTATTCACTTAATTACAATTGTTCTAGGAAATTATGCTCGTGAACAATTATAATTAAACTATATTCGATTAATTCGTTACTGCTGTATTTCACAGATCATTGATATTTCTTATAGAAATTTTGAAATATTATAATTTCTTCTTCCTATGTTTAATATTATCCTATTTATTTGCAATAATAGAATAATAATAAAAAGCAGGGACAGACAAGGAAGAAATTACAAGATTTAGAAATTTTTATAAGAATCATCAATACAGCTCACCAGTTATAAATTTAAACTAATACTATAATACCGAATCTGAGATTTGATTACTATTTCAAGTTTATTCTATTGTTTAACAAAAGGGAATATCCTATCATTGATGAAAAAAATTAATTATGAAGTTTATTTTTTACTTTTCTGGCTGCTATATATGACAGAGGGAAAGTATGGTAATTGGTCAAAAACTGACCACTTCCCAAAATTTTTTCCATTGTTCTTTTTTACTCTGGAGACATTGAAAAGTTGAAAAATCGAAAACAAGGTTTGTTTTCTCTATGTATGCATTTTAGTGCTTATGACTATGATTATTTGTATGTGTGTATGGGGGGAAAACAATTTTGTCCCTCCATTCTGAAACTTAATATCTCCTGTGGCTTTTGTCGAAAATTTCTAAAATTTTGCAGGGAGGTTTGTGTTGTAGTAGCATTCATGCTATTAAATTTTGGTGGTTAAAGGTCGACGGAGTAGGGAGATAAAGAGGTCGTATTTCGAGAGGAGGGATCGAAATTAATGAAGATTTTACTCGTTATTAGCATTTACAATTTTTATAACAGTCGTCTCTATTCTTAAAATTAAGCCTTTTGCCATTTTATAATAAGTAATAATATAAAAGGTTTTTAAAATAAAACATCATAACAGATGGCGCTATATACAATTTAAAATTTTTTTGCTGGGAAAGTTACGCAACTCGTTGCTGGATTTTTTGTGATTGGTAAAATTTTCACATGAAGATAATTCCGGACTTTAAAAAACTGTTGTAATTTCATAAATCTATTTTTAATATTTTATAGGCTATATATTTTTAATATAGATTTTTATAAACTAAATTTTTTAGTGTTTTAAAATCTAAATTATGATTAATTGATCGAAATATTTTTTCTTTATTGTTGATAAATTATAAAAATTTAGATTAAAATGGTACAGTTCATAATTATTTGATTTAAATTTTCAAATTATTATTATTTGAAAATATTTATAAATAATTATTAGATAAATACAAAAAAGGTAAAAACTTATTGAAGAAAAATAATGTAAATAATTTGAAATTATTTAAACTATCAACAGATTAATATAATTATGACAGTAGCTATTTGATAAAGTTAAAATAATAATCTAGTTAATTTATTTATCGTGTCGTTAATATATTATATAAAAAAGTTTGAATTTGAAAAAAAAATAATAACTTTATTTATAAGTATTGTTTTATCGTCTTTAAATAAAGGAATTTGTTTTAAAAGACTTAAACATGCAGATTCAGATTAATCTTCAGGTTATAATATTTTAGAATTAAAATTCAAATTTTAGAGTTTGTAGAAATTATTGTTAATATAGGTTTTTATTTTATATTTGTCTGTATAAGTTACTATGCACATGCTACTAATAGCTTAAATAAAGGTCACCCGAACATAATGGTAGTTAACGAGTGAAGTCTCTTTGAACGAACGTTTATTATATTAAAGTTTATAATGAGTTTTGTTTCTATTCAGAACGTTAGCCCTTAATGGAAATATTAACATTTTTCAAGTATTCTTTGCGTGTTTCTCAAACGATCAACTCACAGAATCTTATCAAGTATTTACGAATTAAATTAATTAAAATAAAATTTATCATTTGATATATACATAATAGATATGTTATAAATCGCTATATGTTTTCAATACATATTTATACTTAGCTATATTTATTTATTTTAGATTTTCGCACATTAATCGTTCTTACGTGTCAAACACTTCAGTAAACTTTGAATTTAGTTATTGCCACTCTCTTATGTCTTGTACCTTTTTCAATTTATTTTTTTCCAATTTGTTTTCTGATTTTGTTTACAAACCGCAGCATATAAATAAATTAAATTATTTGAATAATATTAAGTCCACTTGAGCCCAGTCTATCGATGGCGGATGAATAAATTATTGAACGCTAATGGTCGCGGGTTGGCACATGACCAACGGTCTGTTCACGTAAAGTTTTCCAGGTTTTCATCGCGTATTTCACAGTAAATAGGAATTAGTTTATCATTGAATATCATCCCGGGAGGTATCCGATCCTCCAACCATTGGGTCTTCTTACATTACACATCTATGGATTCTTTGTACTCTTTGAGCAGTAAGACATTCATCTATTTCTTGTATATAGTTATAATATACGCTATATATTATATAATTAATATAGTACATTTTCATACAAATTAACTCATAAGTAATTTATTTCTGAATACTATTAAAAACATAATAATTGGTTGTATTCGTATATGACAACGTCAGACAAGACAGGGAGGATAACTCCTGGGAGGACTTTCTATGGGGGAATAGAATAAAAGATATAAATAAAATGTCTGGATGTAAACAAATCAATTAAAAAAAGATTTCGATTTTTCCAACTGAAATCAAAAATAAAAGAGAACGGAGAAAGATTCGAGCTTTCATTTATAGACTTTTTTTTTCTTAAGATCTAGTCAAAGTTCTTTTATCGCAGCAAAGTTATCGATAAGATAACTCTATGATTAGAGTGAAATTGAACTAAAAATCATTTTCCATTTTATGTTTCTTCTGGTCTATTTTACGCCTGACTTTGTGTTGTAAAGATTTTAAGCAAATCTTTCCTATAAATTTGTAAAAAAAAAGTTATTTTATGACCTAACAGCAGTACATAGAAATGAAAAATATTATCGTAAGTTTTTGCTGTAACAAGTTAAAAATGTTTTGTTTATCAATATCAGTAACCAGATACTTGGATAATTAAACAAATAAATATAAATCAAATAGTATTCTAACGCTTCAAATAAACAATTCACGGAATATTTGAGATGAATTTTTATTATTTATTAGAGGAAGCTAATTTCATATGTACTATAAAGCGTATTCTATACATTTTTACATATATTTTAAATGTGTTATTAAATTTATTGCCTTAAAACATTATTTTTAAATCTCGAACTTTTAAAAGTAAATTAGAATTATATAGGAGTTACTTCAGAAATGTGTCTTTGATTGCAATGGATTTGTTTATTTTTAATAATCGTAATACAAATAATATATTCTGAGATAATTCTTATTAAAACAGACAAGAAATGGGAAAAAATTGAGCCTTTCATGTCTTGTATAAAGATCGATTATTCTTGTACTAACTTTATATTCTATGAGTGAACATTTACTTTATATAAAGCTTATGTTACTATAAATATTGAATTACACGAAAGTGTAAACCATTGTCTCTAAACTTTTTTCAATTTTCAAAAAACATTTTACGATCAAATTGTAAATTTTCTTGAAACATTACTAAAAAACACTACCTCTATAAAAAATTTTTGTTGCTGTTACGTTTCATGTTATAGCATATATTTGAACGATGCATTTTATAGTTTGTTCGTAGGATTACTTTCAAAAACGAATAAAATGTCATTTAAGAAAGCTATGGGGGAAATATTAATTTTGTATTTGAAATAAATTTGTGAAATTTGCTACGATTTAATACGCATTAATGGACATTTATTATTCTTGATGGCATAATAATGGATGTTATGCCTTTTAAGAAGAAATTTTTCATACTATAAGTTGCGAATATATTAAAAAGTTATGTTTAAATAGAATATTTTTATATATGAAATAATTAAGCACGTATCTTTTTCATACTAACTTTACAACTTAATGTCTCTAGTTAAGCACGAACCTCTCCAATAAACAAATATCCTGAATTAAATAAAATTATAAATAAATTATAATTATAACAATAATTAGAATTTATAGAATGTAAAATGTTTTCCACTTTTGTAAATAGTAAATTACAATATTTGAAATTTTTAAAGGAATATAACATATAATAACATAATTCAATTTTAGCACTTCATTCAATCATTGAAGATGTTTACAAAATTCTTATAAAATTAAAGAAGTATACTTGCATTTAATTTAAACAATTTTTTAGTATTTTTCTATTAAGTTTATCAACTTAAAAAGATAAACTAGAAATATCTAGAGAAAATTTTATTTGGTCAGAAGATACAGGCCTAGTTATTAATATAAATTGTATTTTGTTCTTAATAAAAAGAGTTTAATGATCGTTCTTAATTTATGCACTTCTACAAGATAAACGTGCTAGGGATAAACTTTCTATCATAAGCTGGCTCCTATTTAGGTGTTAATAAACACAAAAATTCCACGTGGCCCACGAATAACTATCACTGTTCAATGGTCTTATTAACTCGACTACTGGTAGGCTATAACTTAAGATTCACTCAAAGTTTGGGTGAGACTAAAACTTAAGATCTTCCTTTGAAATATTCATTATCAATCTAAAAAGTCTCGAAATCATTTCTGGAGAAGAACAAGTGAGGGATCATTAAATGTATAAAGATATTTTTTTTGTACAAAGTACAAAAATAAAAATACAAAATATACACTGTATCTTGAAGTTGGACAGATGATAAGACTGGGAGGTATTTAAATAGAAATAATATATAAGATCAATAGAGAATATGTAAATATTTTTTTATGTATATTTCTAGTTTTTTCTCCTCTCACGCCTCTCGATTCTTTGTGAGAAATGAACCGAAATAAAAATGTAAATGAGTTGTTTCTATCCATGTTCACCATGAATAGAAACATACAATACATAATACAACAATAATAATTTTAATAATGAAAAGACTTGTTTTTAAATGTATAAACCTACATAATTTCAAATCGAAATATACTCTTTACATGTAATATTCAAATTTAAAAATTAATTCATAATTAAAATTAAACAATTAAATCTGTATTTTATTATTGAACTTTGTAGATAAAAAAAATATAAATATGCTCTAAAATATTCCGTTATTTTCTACTACTTTTTATTTAAATTAATAGAATTTAAATACATAAAAGTTATATAGGTTGATTAAACTTAAATTTTTTTATTATTTAAATATGTTTTTAGAAATTCTAATGAAACTGCAACAGAAAAATTGAATGTTATTTCTTCTAATTTGAATTTAATAATTGGGATTAATTTCCTAATCTATAATATAATCGAGACGGGTTGATAATAATGATAATAATAATAAGTGCAGAGCCCAAACGGTTAGGAGTTGAAAGTTGAAATTTGGTACATAGATAGGATACGTCACGAAAACGCACACTAAGAAGGGATTTTTCGAAATTCCTCCCGGGGGGAGAAAGACAGGATTAAGGCTTAACACTTCCATCAACAATGGAAGTGTTAAGTAACAATGGCGGTGTTAGGTAACAATGGAAGTGTTAAGTAACAATGGAAGTGTTAAGTAACAATGGAAGTGTCAACAATGGAAATGCTACGTAACAATGGAATTGTTAAGAGAAAGCGACGTGCGATACGCAGATGCAGTTTTTTTTGTTTTTGCGGGAAATCGAACATATTTTTAGACCCATGTAAAAATTCTCTAATTAGTCTGGAAACAAGGGGACCCAATTCTTGCATTCTGTGAAAACGGGTAAGGTTTACTGTAACGTAATAATCTTTATCTTAGTTATCGTTACTTTTGCCCGAGCAACGCTGGGCCCACCTGCTAGTAAAATATAAAGGTGAATAAAATCAATTTTGAACATAGACAATTCTTAGATTTAACATCTGATATTAACAATTAATAAAAATGATTTTTACAGAATTTTAGACATAGTTTCTTTATGTAACACACTTTTTTATTGTAATATATTTGAGTAAGGAAATACTGGATAAACTGGTGATATTAATAGAGAGCATTTCGGTGGAAAATTGAATTATAGATAATTTTAATATATTGCCTTATTAAAAGTTATTTTTTCATAAATTTGTTCAATATTTTAAGTCAAATATATTTGTAAAAGAAGCCAGAATGAAAAAAAAATTAATATACTTTAAAATGTATTGAATATCTGAAGCAAGAACTGCCGAAACTTAATAGTTCTTTTACAAATTTTAGAATTTTATAGTAGAAAAATGCGACTTAATATAGGTCGAGTTTCCTAAGAAAATTTCGAACGATATACTGTTATATACTACATTTAACTTTTTTTATCTTTCGAGTGAACTGCGAACGTAGAGAATGATCGATAGCAAGCAGCTATTCTAACATAATTCTAAACTTATATTATGCTTGTATCCACTATGGATGTTCTTGTAAACTAGGACTTGTTATACTTGTTAAACCATTTCCAATTAAAAGATATATTTATTGTAACATAATCTTGTATGCCGCTACAACCGAGCATTTCGGGCCAACGCCCCTTCTCAGTAGACGTTACTCTTTTCTAATTATAACTTAAAAATTACACATTAATTTATACATAAGTTTTTAAAAAATATCTTTAAAAGTAAAATACCTTCATATTTACAAGTTTATATTTTAATATATTCATATTTTTCTTTCAAAATAAGTCACAGAATATGTTCATTGGATATCAAGAGCATGTATTCTAGCATGCAGATAAATGATATTCAAGACGCCTCGCAAACAATGCAATGCCTAGAATAGTCGATAAAGCTAAATATATTTATAATTAAAAATAATTATTTTCATTTTTATAATGTATACTATCTGCAAGTACCTGCTTCGCTGGGTTTTTATTTGTTCGTACATTTATATGTAATATAGTTTTTTTATGTATAAAAGACTGTTTCTCTTCCTCTACATAATCTTTCTCTGATTTAATGTGTTTCTCTATAATTTTCAAGTTGCTCTTCTATCTGATTATTTCTGTTTCTCTTAGCAATGTTAGATGTACGTACTTTCTTCCGTGGTTTCATTTCTCTGGGCCATCTATTGACTTTGAGATATGATTCGAGACCGCAAAAATTCTTTCTTACGTTTTGGCGTTGTTTTTTATATTTTTACTTTTCACACTTCACTATTCACTTTTCCCTTTCTACTTTTTTCTGTTATTCGTACACTTTTATTTATGAAAAATCAACTGAAGCATGTGCGTCACACGTCTCCAAAAGCCATCCCGACTACTCACACATAACGGTCTTCGACTATTCAAAAACATTTAAGATTAAGATTACATTATAGTCAATCTTACCCGTTTTCACAGAATGCAAGAATTAAGTTCCCCATTTCCAGACTAATTAGAGAATTTTTACATGAGTCTAAAAATATGTTCGATTTCCCGCAAAAACGCAAAAAAACCGCATCTGCACCTGTAAATCTTGCACGCCGCTTTCTCTTAACACTTTCATTGTTAACACTTTCATCATTGTTACGCATTTTCGAAGTCAACTACTTTCAACCCCATATCTCCCACACCCTTATAGCTATCGAGACGAAACAACCATAGTGCACGATGGAAGACTTGGGGCTACTACCATACACAAACACCATTCATGTACGATGTGTAGTTTTGACTGCAGAGTGAAGTATAGGGACGAACATGTCCATTTTTATATATATGCTAGCAGGTAGACCCGGCGTTGCTCGGGCAAAAGTAACAATAACTAAGATTAAGATTATTACGTTACAGTCACAGAATGCAAGAATTGGGTCCTCTTGTTTCCAGACTAATATTGTTAGATAATTTTTACATGGTTCTAAAAATATGTTCGATTTCCCGCAAAAACGAAAAAAAAACTGTATCTGCGTCTTTTACGTCGCTTTCTCTTAACAATTTCATTGTTACATAACACTTCCATTGTTGACACTTCCATTGTTACTTAAAACTTCCATTGTTACTTAACACTTCCATTGTTGATGGAAGTGTTAAGTCTTAATCCTGTCTCTCTCCCCCGTGGGGAGTAATTTCGAAAAATTCCTTCTTAGTGTGCGTTCTCATAACATACCCTAACTGTGTACCAAATTTCAACTTTCAACTCCTAACCGTTTGGTCTCTGCGTTTATTATTATTATTGTTATTATTATTATCATTATCAACTCGTCTCGATTATATATATATATAGATATGGATATAGATATAGATTATACAGAAAAGGAAGGAATCCCTATGGGGACGTGTGTTGCCCCAAGTTGAATAAGTCATGAAACTTTTTTTTTAAATTATTAATTTAAAAATAAATCAGATATCTTGATAATAGACTAACGTAATTTAATGTTTTAATAATAATAATAATAATTAAAAAACAGCTTAGATAATAGAGAAATAAATTAAAGTAAATGTTAATGTTAATTCCTAAAAAATCAGTTCATTTAGCTTTTGCTAATTTGTTAGATAAAAATCATTATTTACTCCATGACGATTAATTCGATTGTCAACCTCTTAGGTTATCGACAGATGGTAATAACGTTGAGTAATGATCATTCACTTAAGCTGTAATGCCCTACCCTTTGCAGAAACAGGTGGTTAATTACATAG
The DNA here is from genome assembly GCF_000671375.1 of Centruroides sculpturatus. Taxonomy (NCBI): domain Eukaryota; kingdom Metazoa; phylum Arthropoda; class Arachnida; order Scorpiones; family Buthidae; genus Centruroides; species Centruroides sculpturatus. The sequence goes on along the minus strand of NW_019384311.1, from coordinate 699,613 downwards.
CAAATATATCACCATTAACTACAGAAATAAGTAGGAAACAGAGTTCTTCTGTATGAAGATCAACTCCTTAAATGGCCAATTATTATATTTATGATTTATGTTATAATCCTTTAAATACATGAAATTGTTTGGGTGTTTACATTATTAAAATACATTCTTAATATGGGGAGTGGCGTTTTTCTCTCATTGGTCATCGCTACGTATCTTTTGTATAAAAGAAATAACGAAGAACAAAGATTAAACTTAATAAATCTTTTAAAAATTAGAATGTTAATTAGAATTAACTGAATTTCTTCTTCTCGAAAGGTGTAATTATAGAAAACAAGATACGATAGGTCTATATCCTCTCACCATTTTTTTTCTGTAAAGAAGAGCGAATAGTGTGAATGACACAACATTAATGACGAGAAGAAAAATGATCGAAAAGCAGTTAATGGTATAAATATGACATTTGCAAGCCTTTTGAGGAAATAAATTATGTATTATGTATGATATGACGAAAACAGAGTTATAAATATTACATTTATTCACGTCATCTGGAAGTATAATTTATAGGGACAATTTAGGCCAACCAGGGTTTTTATATATTATAATAAATTTTATAAAAATTTAGTTTTTATAATGATTTAGATACCGCAATTTATTTTAACGAAGTATTTAATAATATAATTACACTTAAATTATAGACGATAACTTAACGAGCACCACCATATTCCACGTTATCGAGAAGAAAAAACATTCTTATTCTATGGAACACAATTAAACACTAATGAAGTCGACTATTCTTTACGAGTTTGAGTAAAACTATACAAAATTATTATACAGTTTTTACGGAATTTCAATCTAAGGATATTAATTAAAATAATATAAAACTTTACAAAGTTTTAGACGAAGAAGATTCTGTAAATAAAGATCGATTCACTAGGCTTTAATTGTTTTCCTGTAGTATGAAAAAGACGAAATTCGGAATTTTATTCTTACATATAATAATTACTGTTCCGGATTTCTATTGTTAACCAAATTAATTATTTTCTAAAGAATTATATTAAAAACTCCATATTTTGTTTATTATACTCAAGTTTTAGAATTGAATACGTTAACAATGAGCATATTTTCTCTGGCAATTTGCAGAAAAATAAGTTGCTATAAACATATACAGACAGAACAAAAAGTGTTTTCTATTATTTTTAGTAATAAATTTACAATAATTTTTTCGTTATAATTGAAAATATTTTCGCAATAAAGTAAACACAATTGATTATTTTTAATAAATTAAAGTTATCAATTTATATCAGTTACGATTTTTACTTCATTGTATTTAACATTTGCTAATTCTCTTGTTAATAATGTAAATAATTCTGTAAAGAAAATTTATATACCACAAGAACACACTTAACTACTAACTGAGGCTATATTTTTAAGTTCTTCCCATATAAAACTATGTAAAATTATTTTTAAATGTTCTTCTGTTATTGAAATTATTTAACAATTATGTAATAATTTCACAGAGATTTAAACCTGGAAGAGCTTTAAAAAAATCGACTCCGATAGTTTTATATACAGTATAACATTTCACTAATTATTATAATTTTCTATTTAATTATTTACTTAAAGGGTAAGCGTTTGCAGCAATTCTAAATGAAACAAAAATTTATATTTAGAATTTAATATTCTACACATAATAAAATTAAATCTAAATCAATAATTTGTACAAATATTTTTACATTTATTTAGTATGCAATCCTATTATAAAAAATTTTCATTACATATTTAGTATAAGAAAATACATGTATATGTTTTTTAACTTTCATTAAACATTTGTAAAAATTTTTTTTATTCATTAAGCTAATTGTTAAGTAGATTCTGTCATTTTAAAAGTACTAAATTTCATCTTCAATTTAACAAGTTGTAAGGACTTGAATTCAGTAAGTTAGGTCATTAAAGACATCGTTAAGTATTAATTATTCAGTGTGGTGTGATTACTTAATGCATGCAGTCTATCTTACAATTAGAATTTTTTCATAGCTTAATTTTCATACACTCGTTTAAGCATTAAATCATTTTTTTAAATATATGTTTTTAAGTTTACAAAAAGGACCAGATTTTCATAGAAAGTCTTCCCAGATGAACCTCTCGGCAGAATGTTTAAATGTTACTTTACCTTATTCCATTAATTTATTACTACTATATATATATTATTATTATTGAAATATTATTTTAACAATTTTTAAGAAGAAATTTAGTCAGTAAAATGTTTAAAATAAGTGTTAATTTTTTCTTAATCACTAAATTAATAAATATTAATTACATTTAACCTATTAAACTTCAACAATATCTATTAAATCGATCAAAGTAGGGTAATCAATCAGTTTTATCGATCGTTTTAATTAATTTTCACAACACTAATCAACATGTTAATTAATATTAAATTAATTCTGGGGATTATAAAAGCTAATAACATCGTGTAAAATTGTTTAACGTGCTGAAGGTTTGTGTATATTCCCACAAAGCTGAACTTAAAATAGTTAATTTAAAAAAAAATTAGAATAAGAGTAAATGGACCCCATGATGCAGAGACGTGCCATGCAACGTTAATGTCAGAACGTTTTATTTAAAATTTAAGAAGCAATTGTTTAAAATTACATTTCATTAGTTATATAAAATAAATGTTAATATTAAGATTTTATTTAAATATTAATTACGAAAATAATTTTTATTGAATATAATATTTCAATGATCAATTTAAAATATTACTGTTCTGCTACTTTTTATAATATTTAATTTTTATACTAAACGTTTGCAATTTAGCATGGGCATTATACATTATGTTTCACGAATTTTTAGATGTCAAATGTTCTGGAAAATTGGTATATTGGAATCATAAAGACTATATTAATTACTAAATCTGAGAACTGACAAAAGTAGACTGCATTTTAAAGGTATAGTGAAATGTAGTAAATGTCATAAAGACTATATATTGTTTACGGTCTATGCATGTCATTAGAGTATTGTTATATACACAAAAAGTATATATAATTTATAAATCCATGTATAAGTGTGAAAGAGTGTATATAACTTACTAGAATATGTTTAGAAAATGTATATCGAGCTGCAATTTTCATATTGCAGAGGTATATACAAGTAGACCCCCCTAATAACACTTTTGATTATTCCGTTTTATATGAATTCCGTGTTGTACGAGTCACTTAAATTTTACAAATACGTGAGCCGTTCACAGCCCGGCACACGTATTTGTAAAATCTAAGTGACTCGTACAACATGGAATTCATATAACACGGAATTATCAACAATGTTATAGGGGGTCTACTGGTATTCCCACTGTCGTCTGTCTGCATATCTGTTTGTCTGTCCTTTGTTAAAGTCGAGAACGGGTTAGATAGATGAAAATCAATATCAGATATGGGGCCGGAGTTCACGTTATCTATATACGAACTTTAGGTCTGTACCGGAAATCACGTGATTTTAATTTAAAATATTCTCGGCATCAGAGTTAGTTAGATAACCGGCATGATTCACTGTTATCAGGAGAAGTATGACACACAAGGGCAAGACACTACTAAAATCGAGACTAGATACGGAAAGCTTAGCTCCGCAGACCCCGATTAAATATATAGGACGGGAAGTTACGTGAATTTTTAAAATAAAAGATAATTAGAAACTGCTGCTCTGCATTGTGATGATGTAATCTGAAGCTAGTGTTATCTCATGCTTAAAATGCAAAATTAGACGTTTATTTTTGGACCAGTTGTACTAAATGATAGATCAAATTATAACTATTAGTTCCTATCTTGATGACATTTTGACATTTTTGACGTGGAGGCGTGGATATGTATAATACGAAATTTGTCGTTAGTGTGTAAAAATTGTGTCATTTAAAATTTTTCAGCAATAAAACCGATAAACAAAGACTAACAAATGCACATGAATAACTGAAATCTTGTTGTCATCGGAATAAATTACATTTGGTCTTGGACTCAATTTACGTGTTTATTCACGAATTCATACATCTCTACATGCACGGTCTGATTGCAACTGTTTCTAATGGAGGAGTTATATGCTTAGTGGGGAGATACTGCACGAGCCATTAGAAAGGGTCTGACAGGCCGGATCTGGCTCTCAGGCCGTTAATTAACTTCCGCCGATCTACAATATAGACCCTGTATTGCTATTATATATAATATATTATAGACTGTGTTTTTATGCTTTAAATTGTAGACTATAATACTGTAGATTAGGAATATATATATAATAAAGATTTCAGCTTTCCAAATTTATGAATTATGAATTATATATATGCTAAGTTATTATTATAAAAATGAATAGGAAGAATCTATGTTTCTATTTAAAACTGATTTTAATTATAATTTTGTTTTTAGAGCTTCACAAAACTCCTTGATTCTAAGCACTTATATTAATCTATTTTTATTTGTCCGAAATATAAATGTCCATCTTAAAATTCGAAGTTTAAAATACTAATTAGAAGTCATCGATGGCCGAGACAATTAAGGCATCTGTCGGTACTCTGGACGCAAACCAATTTGGTCCACTAGCGGGACATTCCCAAAGAGAACAAAAGGTTTTATTTCCCTTTGTCTTCCCCCTTGTTCTTTCTTCTGACTGCGATCTGTCAACACGTACGGACGTTCGTGTAGAGACTTATTTGAATATTATTTCTTTGATTAAACAAAAATACTTTAACCACTACAATGTGTATCGTCTCTGTGTGTGTCTCTCCAGTGATTCTCGATTAACAACACCATCATTCTTACTCCTTGGGGATCCGGGATCGAACGAGCGAAAGACACTAGAAATTTTATGGAAGATACAGAATGTCTGTTCGTCGGGTGATGAGGGCATCACCCGACCTCTTCCATTGTGGGCCTGATCTAACTCATAATACAGGTGATAAAAAAGACCCTCTTAGTCTCCACAGGATGAAAAGAGCAAAAATAAATTAGAAGTCATCGCGAGCAGACCACATAGTGAGTCATACATCAATAATAGGTGATTTTAGAAAATATCACTGAAAGATCCAAATAAATCTTACTGGCAATAAGCGTTTAATTTAAATTATTTTTTAATGTTTAAAATGGCTTCAAGATGTCATTATGATACAATATTAAAACAAATAGTTATGTAAATTTGCATATATATACATAACTATTATAGAAGATCATTGAAATAGAGCCGCTAAACATTATCTGTCTTGTTGCTTAATAAAATTAATTATTTATAAATTTTTCTTCAATAAAAATAATCCTTAAGTATGATTTGAAATTCGTGATGCATCTTAGAATCGAGGAATCGAATCTCATGGTAAATCTTTCAAAACGCAGTCTTCAAAGTAAAGCGTGTTATTCTGTACAAAAATAGACAATACACTGTATATTGTGTACTAGGCAAATAACACGTAAAGTCAATTATAACTCCTAGCTATACTGTACATTTTGTACGGTTAGAAATTCTAATGGAACTCAATCGTAGTTGTCACTTTTTTATATTTTTTGTTACATGCATCGCGCTTATTTCATGAACATCTGTTCCTTTGATGACTTCACTGAAGTGTCATGTATGACATCGCGTAATTTACTTTTACATATTCCTCATAGTAGTCTTGACTGGCACAAATGTATTGTGATCTGTTTTTAAATTCCTCGAAGACTTCTGGAGACTTAATTTTCTAAACTACTTACTTTTCTATAACTTTACAGACGGATAAAATTATATAAAAGTAATTGATTTTATTTAAATTTCTAGAAGCTGATCCGACTGAATTACAATAGAATTGCCAAATAACAGGTTACTGTCTGTTTAGTTAATTTAATTTTTTCCAAATATTTACTTCGCAGAAATTGTAAGCATTATATTAAATAATGATATCATCAATTAATTTATTTACAGTCGTAAATTCATAATAAACATATTTTATAAAATGTAATGGTCGTATTTAATGTTATATCTGCAATAATTATAAACTTACAAAGCATTTGTATTAAAAGTTGAAACTGTAAAAGTCCATTTTATATAGCTTGATAGATTAATTTATTTCAATTACTTTAATGGATAATGCTTTCAAATCAAGTTCTGTTGCTATCAAATGCCAAAAATACCCGGTTTATTTCTCTCTCTTCATCAATCTTTTAGTCGTTTAATGACATGCAATGACTTCTGGAAGTGAATTTAATCTAAACATATTTCAGCAATACTTAAAATAAATTAATTAAATATGAAAACAATATATATAAGCTACGAAATAATTTTTTGTTTAAATATTTTCCTGTTTTCAGTTCTTAAATCCAATTTTTAACGAATTCCTTAATAGTATAGCTACGATAAAAGAATTTTTTGCCTTAAGACATTTTATTCGAATTTAATTTAAATAAAATAAATAGCAATTTGGGTATCATTTTCTTTGCTTTTTGATGCAGAAATCTCTCCCACTTTTTCATTAAGCGTATAAATCTGTAAATTATATTAAATAAAAGCATAAATTATATACGAAACTCGTAGAGTTAAAAGTTCTACCGAGAGATTTTATTAATTATAAATTAAAAACATCACGTAAAATACATTGGCAATTTAAGTACACCAATTGAACACTGTCTACAGTCTACATGCCACAATATTTGGTATGGTAATATTTCATTTTCGTAAAAAAGTTAGTACTGAAACGTACTGTACAATTATGGCACTTTATATGTTAATCCAGGTGACTTTCGACTGTGCGGGCATTTAAAATGTGTGGTTTATCGAGGACAAGATGCAAATTTGGTAACTTTGAAAGACAGTATCACATTGCATGTGATAAGCATTACAGTGGATTAACTAAAGTCAGTGTTGAACACATTGTATATCTTCTTCAAGTTTCACAATCTACATGGAGACCACATGAGCAGTAGCCATTGCGTTCCCTAGTTTTTCTATAGAATGAGTGTCTTATGCAAATTAAAATGTTTGTTGCTTCCAGTACCATAATGGTAAGCTTTGGTACTAGTTTAATATTATGGAATTGTCTTTCCTAAATCCTGAAATGTCACCGTACCAGATTTGGTTGTATTTGGACTGCTAAGTATCTCTGTAAGTAGCGTTAAATAAGGGATACTTTAATTACCATTGTCAGTATTTACATTTTGTAAATTCTTTTAAGGTAAATTTACGAGTTTCGTCGTAATTAATTTAATTATTTTTAAATTTTAGGAAAAATTTGAAAGACAAATAAATCATGCATTAAATTCAATTATGTTGTTTTTTTACATCTCTATGTAATACATCTTTTTTGTTCACGTAAGTTTTTTTTACTGTTTTTATTTATATTAATTGAAAGTAAGTTATTAATATTAATAATATTTTTAAGTGAAAAGTAAATTAATCGCAATAAAGAAATTTCAATAAATAACAAAAAACAATCGCGGCTTCGTGTTATTTATGAAAGTTTTTTAGAACTAATTCAACTTAACTTCTGTAAAAGAATTAAAATTTTAGTTTTATTACACACAAAGAAATTTGCTTAAAAATTTAATTTTTCAAAATACTGTAATTTGATTATTTAAATAATAAAAATGCTCTTAAATGATTTCGTTCGTTTTGCATATATTAATGTAAACTTATATTTGTCAAATTAATAATAATAATAAGTATTAACTACTATAGTAGTGAGTTATTAACGATCTTATATTATAAAGATTTAATGTAATATATTTTTATAATTTTAAGCAATATATTACTTTTGCACATAAATAATTTAAAAGATAAAAAAAAATTAATTTGTCATGTTTAAAGACAATACATTCACTTATAGATATTTATAAAAAGTTAATTTGTTAGTAAGTTAGTTTTAAAATTATCTTATCTACTAGCTGCAAGTACCCACTTCGCTGGGTTTTTATTTGTTCGCACATTTATATGTAATATAGTTTTTTTATATATAAAAGATTGTTTCTCTTCCTCTCCATAATCTTTCTCTGATTCGATGTGTTTCCCTATAATTTTCAAGTTGCTCTTCTGTCTGATTATTTCTGTTTCGTTGATAATTTTCTCGTAGCAATGTTAGACGTACTTCTCTTTCTTCTGTGGTTTCATTTCTCCGTGCCATCTTTTGACTTTGAGATATGATTCGAGACCGCAAAAATTCTTTCTTACGTTTTGGCGTTGTTTTTTATATTTTTACTTTTCACGCTTCACTATTCACTTTTCACTACTTTTTTATGTTATTCGTACACTTTTACTTATGAAAAATGAACTGAAGCATGTGCGTCACACGTCTCCAAAAGCCATCCCCACTACTCACACATAACAGTCTTCGACTATTCCAAAATATTTTCGACTATTCGAAAACATTTAAGCTTAAGATTAAAATTACATTATAGCCAATCTTACCCGTTTGCACAGAATGCAAGAATTGGGTCTCCCGTTTTCAGACTAATTAGAGAATTTTTACATATGTCTAAAAATATGTTCGATTTCCTGCAAAAATGCAAAAAAAAAAAAAACGCATCTGCGCCTGTAAATCTTGCACACGTCACTTTCTCTTAACACTTCAATTGTTAACACTTTCGTTGTTAAGAATTCCCCGCGTGGGAAGTGTTAACAATGAAAGTCTCAAGAACAACCTCTCCCCGCATGGGGAATTTCGAAAATTTCCTTCTTAGTGTACGTTCTCATGATGCACCCTAACTGTGTACCAAATTTCAACCTTCAACTCCTAACCGTTTGGGCTCTGCGCTTCTTATTATTATTCGGAGTGGCTATTTCAAAGGGCAATTTTGGCAATTAAATATAATATTGTCGACGATATCAACTTTAATATTCAAAAGAAAATTCAGAACTGGCATGAGCTCCTTCTCTTTTAAGTTTGGCCATTGTATAAAATATAAATCAAATTAACTTTTTATTAACAAATACACTAAGTACACTTTACACAAATTTCACACTTTATTTTCTATTTATATTCAGTCACTGTATCACTTTGACTACTCACACTTCACTGTTTGTTTTTATTCACTCACTGTACTACTTTGGAATTTTCACTTCTTTTTCGGTTCTTCCCTTCGTCACTGATAAGAAACTGACGTTCGAACCCACGACGGATCTTGCTTTATATATTCCTACCAATGGTTAGTACCACCCATACAAACAAGGCTTCGAATGGTCCACAATATTCCACAACAGTCCAGAACATTCGAGAGTATTCGAGAGCATTCCACAACATTCTGGAATGTTGTGAAATGCTCTCGAATACTCTCGAATGTTCTGGACTGTTCTAAAGAGCGAAACTTCCAGCCCTTATATCTACAACAGCACGCCCTTCAGATAACTCCCTTGATCGTAGGACTCGTTTTTGAGTTTTAGCGGCACGCACATTGCACACTTACCTTTATAATATATATTGATTGATGATTAAATGTGCAATGAAATTAACTGTTTTTAAGTATATGTTGGTTAAGTGAATTTTGAGCCACCCTATATTTACGATAATTGTTTAATTTGACAATAGAGTATTTTAGAAATTAGAAATAGTCCGAACAAATTTTGATGTATCTTAGTATTCATTTATGCCAGATTTTCTTATGTCGCCATGTAAAGAAACTTAAATCACAAGTTTTTAATTAAACGGTTGATATTATAGTGGAAAAAGAATCTAGAAGTTTAACTTTATGATAATCGATCTAATTAAAATGAATTATAGAGTAATGACGTAAATAATTCGGCATTGATATTTAAATAAATTCCACTCACTATCAAGAGATGATAACCTAATATAAAGAAAAAAAGAAATTTAAAAAAAAAAGTAAACTTTACAAGACTGTTTATTGAAGAGCAAATTTTTTCTACTTTCTTTTTCAATTTTATTTTATTTTTGTTTACTTTTTAATGTAAGAGTCACTTTGTGTGAACAGTTCATTTTCTCGAAAACTGTTTTTTATGAGTATGACACTTTTTATTTTGTCATATTTCTCAAAAATTACATTTAGAGGAAATTTTCTAACATCGCGATATTTTTCTAGTATTGATCGATTATAAGTTTTGAAAAAGCTTTTAACGATCTTTTGTGTCAACATCTAGTCGAGTTTAGAATTTTTTGCTCGCTCAGCAATGACAGTTTACATCAACAAACAAAAGAATCATTAACTTTGCTTTGATTTCGAATTTAATATATAAAAGTTTTCTTTATTTTCGAGAGATTTTAAATTAATAAATTTTTTAAAAATATAGTCAAGGATATGTGTTTTTTTCCCTAATTTTATAGCAATTTTTATAATTAATTCTATTCGTGTTTCTTATTTATTTATTTGTTTCATAAATTTCTGGGATATTTAAAAAAAAAAAATTGTGATTGTTGACTCGAATTTAAGAAATAAGATTATGAAATCTGCAATAAAAAATTGATAAAACTACTTTAAGATAGATGCCATTTTATCACTTATATAAGGCTATTAAAGAGTAATACTTCCCTGCATAGCACTTATGTATATACTGCACCATATGAGGCACTGTCAGGGAAAGATATAATTTAAAATTTACGTCCAATTATAAACATAATGAACAACTGCAACGTATTTTAACTTAACTTACGTAAAATATAACACTTGCAATCAATTGTAAACATGTTTTCTTTTGTTCTTTCTCTTCTTATATCTCGAAGACGAATTTATTAATAATTCATGTTAAAAGGCTGGATGGCCAAGACGGTTAAGACACCAGCCTGTTAGCAATATATTATATTTTAATTAAAAATATCGATAAAGAACTATTTCAATTGTTTATAAAATAAAAGGAATTACCTCACTAAATAATAGTATAGTAAATTAATTTATATTTGTAAAATATTTAACTTTTATTAATATGTTTACAAACAGCACGTATTTCTACGTAAGTGCAAAGCAACGTGTTTAAAAATATATCTTGAGGCTAATTGTAACTCCCTTTGTTATGCACGCGATCTCCAGCAGATGGCGTTAAAACTGTAATGCTTTTTCTATGGGAATTATTTTTCCAAAAATTCTCGAAAACGGTAGTGGATAGAACCAAACAGTTTATTTTCATTTCATTCAAATCCTATTTAATTCTTTTGTTAAGGTATACAATCCAGAATTTTGAAAATCGTATCCGTTAATATTTTCGAATTTTTCGAAAAATTTTTTCCATAGATTTTTCCACAATTTTAACGTCATCTTCTAGAGATCGTGTACATAATCAAAGAGATTATAATCAGCCTTAATGAAGATATTTTTGTATATAAATATAAATGAAGTGTACTTTTAACATTTTAGTTGATACACAATTTTCATTAATGAAAATTTATGTACTAAACAAATTAATTTCTATTTGTAAGTACTCAGATACAATAAAGCTCTGATATTATTTAGAGGATATATTATTTCAGTTTTAAATTAAAATTTATTTTAAAAATATATTAAATTCTAAATGAATATATTTTCATAATGGAATCGATGTGGATGATGAGAGATAAAAACAAAATTTCAATTCAAATTTACTACAAAAAAAAAATAATAACAATGAATCCGGATCACAAATATGTTGATTTTCCTGTTAGGGGAAGATTCCCTGAATTCATAAAAACTCTAATTTGTTTCTTGTAAGGTGACAGAATCGTATTGTATTAGTAAAGTTTTTCGAGCATTCTCCCCCCTTTCACGCGAGAAATTTATAGTCAGCTGTTTGCTTCATGAATGATACAAATTGAAGTCTGTTGTCTTTTGCCTCTTCGATTTCGTCCTTACTCTTATGGTATCCGTTGGTTTGATAGATTTATTATTACTCTTATTTTCGTTTCTTCCGGTCAGGTTATTGCATTCATCGAAATTAGAAATACAGTCGACTCCCCTATAACACTGTTGATTATTCCATTTTATATGAATTCCATGTTGTACGAGTCACTTAGATTTTACAAATACGTGTGCCGAGCTGTGAACGGCTCACATATTTGTAAAATCTAAGTGACTCGTACAACATGAAATTCATATAAAACGGAATAATCAACAGTGTTATAGGAGGTCGACTGTATACGTGGTATTTAGATCCTTGGTGAATGCAATGATCTAAGGATTTAAATAAAATACCGTGTATATTTTTAATTTTGATAAGTCTCAATATTTATAGGATCCTATAGTTAATTACCGAGCCCTGGAATAGACACATTCATTGAAAATATATATCATAATAATCCTAGTACCTAGTACCTAGTACCTAGTACATAATAATATATATCATAATAATCCTAGTTTTTTTATATTTTATAAACATTTGCCAAATGTTTATATTTTATAAACATTTGCCAAATATTTACAGAACTATTATATTTAGTAGTTCTGTAAATAAATGACTTAAAAACTTTATTACTTTAAAAAAGTTGGTTGAAAAACACTGTTCTACATTGTCAAATGATCTCCGGATTATCTATCAAGTTATATTAAAATTTTTAAGATTATTTGACATTTTTTGTTTTGAGAAATAATAATATTAATAATAAAATTCTTATTGACTTAAAAATATTTAGTGCCTGCTTAGAACAATTTTTCATTTAAATTTCTTGTTAGTCATTCGAATATTTAGCACGCGAGTAACTTCTATTATGTATCCGGATGTTTAAACTTCGCAGTATTTTTATTTTAAATTTTAAATATACTCACTGGTCATTTTTTTATATTTTTAAGTTTACTATTGAAATACATGTTTACCTATAATCTGACAGTATTACTTTTATAAAATTCGCAATCAATTTTTTACTACTTCAAAAAAACCTTAAGTATCTGATACTTCCTCTTTATATCTTGCCTCTGTTAAATATTAGCTAAATACAACTGTACATGTCGGATACAATTGGTAATTGGCTATTCTAAGGTATATCATGCATCCTTGACCGTCCTTCTCATAGGATCAAATGCAATTGCATTTGTAATAGCTAATACACAGCAGAAACAAGATATAGTATGATGTTTTAGTCTACATTCTATGCATGAAGCTGGTTTTTCAGATCCACATCATTTTGATTCTTCAGAACATTCTCTATAGGCTGGGATCAACCTCGAATTTGATATCGATATATTATCTTGTTTAATTGCCAAGGAATAGTCTATTAAACTGTTGTGCCACTGCATGCAACAGTTGCAAGACATACTACCTGTCAGTTATGAATACTGTTTGATAACATTCGTAGGATACGCCCATGTCGTGGATAACAACTTTATTATAGCAATGCGTACCCGCACATTGCTAAGGTAAACACTGAGATTTTGGCTAACGAAAACATCTCGAGTCTCACAATTACCATATAGTAGATTTGGTACACTGCCACTTTTTTCTATTTCTAACATTAAAATGGAAGTTATGAGGAACTAATTTCTTGATTATAATAAAAATAGTCAAAACATCGACGGTGTTTCTGAAGAACGTGTCGATAAGCTACTAAATGCTACTAAACCTCTTTAAAGCCTGACAGAAACAATGGCAGAAGTATAATGAATTTCATGGACAATATTTAGAAAAAGACCATAGTTTCCATGTCCTAGAATGATTATCATATGACGAAAAAATAGGTCTCTTGACTTCTCAATGATTTATCAAAACAAATATTATTATGTTTTTAATGTTAATGAGATGGTAATTAGTGTTTAATAAATATTTATATTTTATAAACATTTGCCAAATAATGCCGAGAGCAGTTCTGAACATATTGACATTACTAACAAACATTTAATAAAAGTTGTATTTTAGATTATAAATTACATTTATCAAAACATTCCATTGTTATCAATATTTTAATTGTGCAATTAATAATAACGTTTTTTTTAATTATAAAAATTTAAAATAAAATATAAAATGTTTATTAGAAAAGTTGAGAAATTTAAATTTTTTTTAAGGAAATTTTAAATTCATGTAGAAAAATTGCGTGATTTGAATCTGATCCAATGAAAATTTTTGTTTTTAATACATTGAGTAACTTTAATCCTTACTTCGTTTATTAAAGATGCTTTTTAGATTTTATCAAATGCTAAAACCCTAATCAATTTAGAAATTTGAAAAATCATGTGATTACCAGTGGTGTGTCGTGTCGTATCCTCTAATAGGGGGAATGTGCTGTTGCAGGAAGGCGCGTGACACGAATCCGTAATAGGATCGTTTTGGTTTCGTATAACGTTTCGATCAGAACTAGTTTTGATAAAAATATATAATTTTAAATTAAAATTAATCAAAACATTATACGAAATCATAGGGTTGCTTGCTGAGCGCCTTCATGCGACACCATCCCATATTAGAAGTCACGAGCCGGTATTGATGATTACTATTTCCAATTTAATTTATATCCATCCTTTATATTACTGTGAAAGCATATCTTAGGCTCAATGAGAGTTTCGGTTCATTGAGTTTAACATATATATTAAATATTTGTGATGTTTAGTATACAGTCAAATCTCTATACAACGGCCACTGAGAGAACATTAAAAATGGCCTTTGTTTGATGGCTATTTTGTTCGCATGTATGTCACTATTCCTAAACAAAAAAAGTGTCCGCTGTTTAGAGTTATTTGTTGTCGGAAATTCGATTATATATGGAAATTAAAGAAAATAGCTTAATTACATTAATTAATTATAAAATATTTTGTATAAATGCAGAAAGTATAATCAAATCATTTTTATCGTATGAAAGAGCCATTTTCTTTCGTTCGAAACAATTTTGCTTAATTGTAAGAATTCTTAACAGTTATAAATATAATTATTACAAAATTAAACGAAAATTCGATATCTGAGAGATATTTGGTAAATTGAAGAAAATTACAGCAAATTTACAAATTTCGTTATGTTTATTTTCTCGAGTAAAAACGATGAAGTAGGTCATCTTTCAAATGTTATACGCTTCCTGAATTAGTTTGGAAATTTTATTGAATTAATAAATTTCCATAAAAGAGACGGAGCTTCTACACATATAAGAGAGAAACCGTCTTGAATTGAGTGTAATTCCGAAACATTGATTGCTTCTCAAGACATTCAATGGTTTTATTCTTTTTTGGTAAATGTTGACACAACAAAATGGCACTCTTCAAGCCAATTCAGATGTATTGTTTGTTGACAAAAAATCTATCACGTTAGGAAATTGTACTACATGTATTTTCCATTTTTGCATGTCTTATTTGTTTACTGTTCGTCTTTTAATGTTTTCATCACTTTAAGTCTATTCGCAGTGTTAAAAACAAGTTGATAGTGTTTTTGTAATGGTGCTAATGGATTTATATGACCCATTTAGAAAAATCTTGAAAGATATCTGTCCTCGAAATTTTTAATTAAATTACATATTTCTATTGTTTTTTTTTTCTTTTAATTTATTATCAAAAAAGTAATGTGATTTGATATCGTTAATTACTGAAATGTTTTTATTAAATCGATTGTGTTGTTAAGTTCTTCTCACTGAAAACTTGCATTTAAAATATGGATTTAAAAAATACGTTTCTTGCACACAAAATAGAAAGTTCTTAATATTTTATTTGAAAAATGCTATTATCTTTCAAATGATCGTTGTTTTTGTCGTCTTAAATTGTTCGTTTAAATTTAACAAACTCCTTTAACTATTCGCATTTACTAACATTGACGAAAACATTTAAAAGTTCCATTTCGATAGTATGAAAGATAATTTATTTCCTTATTTATCCGTCGAAGAAGAGTTTTAATGATTTCAAAATATTTTAATATTCAATCAGTACATCTTATTTATTTCGAAATTACTTCTTTCTCGCCTGAGGATGTGTATAAAGTGCTTAGGAAATTGAATGAAATGAAACTCTGCTGTAACGTAATCATTAAAAAGTTTTCTCTCAAAATAAAAAAAAATTCTAAATCCTATTCAGAATTATGTATTCAAATTTAATATATATATATATTGAATTTGAATACATAAATAAAAATATTCCAATATTTTATATATAGATATATACATGTAATATATATACCACATATATTTATTTTCTGTCAATCCGGTTACTTCGCCACTGTCTTCGGATAAGGCTTACAATATACAGTACAAGATATATACCGGTAAATAAGTTTGTTTTCTTTTTTGATGATATATAGCTTTTGTAATTTTAGTACTGTACATAAGGAATATAGCAGCAATATTTTATTAGTTATTTCCGAGTTTCATTGAATTCGACATATGGAAGAAATCCAGAAATGTATCTAATACATGTCTCAGGAACAGTATATTGATTTAGTTTTTGAGTATTTTTATAAAATTTATATTACTTTTGTTTACATTTTATGGAAAAATTAGCTTAATACATAATATTACTATCTTCGTTTATGTGTAAAAATTGCAACTTGATATCGAATAAATTATTTTTCTATAATAATTAGAAAATAACTTTCAAGAATTTTACAGAACAATTCAAAAGTTAATGTTCTTTTTCTTTCAAATAACATTGAAAATAGTTTTCTGGGATTTCATCACATGTAACGCCTAAATAGTGGCCAGTTTTTCCTACACAAAGTCCTTTCAGAATTATCTCTTTTGAAAAATCAAGTGTTGAGTTATTGTATCCTGCAAGCAGAACCCAAATCGAACCAAACCTGTAATGAATCTTTAAAATAATTATACTTACATAAAAATTATATAAATAATTCCTTAAATGTTATAAAAAATTTAGAATATTATATATTTTTTAATACTTTAATTATGCATAATTAAAGTATTAAATATACTGGTTGCATAATTAAAGTATTATGCAACCAGTAGATCTAACTGAAGAATATAAGATACTTTAAAGTATCGTCATTATTTTGTTCGGATTTTTTTCCTATAAAAAAATATTCATTCTGATTACTTATAAAACACTTTTAAAAATGTTAAACTTTTTTTTTTATCTACATTATCATATTTTAAACTTAAAATATATTTTAGCAACGAGTAATATTATTGTGAAACCGAGAAAAATTAAAATTCTTTGAATAATTTAAAGAAAATTATTTAAAATCGAAAAACTTTAAACTGTTTTCCCTGGTTCAAAACGTTTGTTTTAATTTCTTTTTTTAAGAAAGAGAATTGTAATAATATTAAATTATTCTTTCTTAAATATGAAAAGAATTGTTTGTTCTTTAAAAGAATATTATCACTAAGTTTCTAAATCAAATTTCCATAAATAGTTTCATCAATATTATCGGAATGGATTGTAAGGAAAACATTAATGTATTTTTTCACTTTACAACAAATTCTTACGGTAAAAGAATTTCTTCTCTTACAGGATTAAATTTAATATAAATGCAAATAGATTTAAGATAAAATAAATAAGAAATCGAGTAACATTTTCTTCTTGATAAATCAAAACGTAATAAGTTAATAAAAAACATTTCATTATTGATTTATATACGCGATAAATCTTTGTTTTAATTTTCTTTATCAATATGTTAGATACAAATTTTTGAGTGCCCCCTATAACACTGTTGATTTTTTCGTTTTATATGAATTCCATGTTGTACGAGTCACTTAGATTTTACAAATACGTGTGCCGGGCTGTGAACAGCTCACGTATTTGTGAAATCTAAGTGACTCGTACAACATGAAATTTATATAAAACGAAAAAATCAACAGTGTTATGGGGGGTCGACTGTGTTTTTATTCATGTATATTGGTAATTAATATGCGACGTGAGCTTAGTAACGAATTTTATTGTATGAAGTAAACTGTTTGTAAGACAAAATAATTTTTATTTAATTGTTTGATTTCGACTTTTCACTTTTTCGTAAAGATTTAATCGATGAAAAGGTAATGGAAAACAATAGTATAAAATGTTTAATACTGATTATGGTCATGTTTTTTATTTTTGATTTATTCCGTTCTGAGAACACTAAGAGTGCCTTTATAATAATACATAATAATGGGTTCTGTCAGGCACAAAATGAGGAGAGTGTCGAGAGATATGATTCGACATATCCAGATCTTATTCAAGAAAATATCTATAAGATCCTTGATTCGAACTCGAATCAAGGGTGCTGTAAGTTCCTGGTCCAGTTGATAAAGACGCTTTACCATCTCAGTTATCTGACCATCGATCATGGCCATGGAAAGGAAATGTTTAATATTATTTATGAAATATAAATAGAAAGAAAGAAGAGAAAAAGCAATATATTTAATTAAAGTATTTATACTCATAATGGAGAGAAATAAATCATAACAATGTTTTAAAATGCATTTTGTTAAATAAGCTTACATTAATGAAGTCCCGAAGAAAGTAATTACACGTATAGATAAAAATACATTTTAGTTAATTTTCATAAAAGAGTTTTCGTTGTAAATGTAATTATGAAAATAAAATCTTATATTTATAATTAAATATAATTTTCAGATATTTTTAATCAAAATACTTTCTATATAAGATGATAAAATCCGAATTTCAGTTTCAAGCCTTGAGATATTTTGAGAAGAAAATGTCTTGAAAAATAATTTAATATCAATGTATAACATATGAATATTTCAATACTGTTAAGGTATTAGAATTAATATTAAAGATCTATATTCCGTATTGATTTGAAATATTGGCTTTAATATTAAAATTTTTCTGTAAAGGTTTAAATATATATGAAGAAAGTTTATTGTATAATGAATAAATTCATAAAATATTAGTTATTTTATATGAAAAATTAATAATAGCTTTTATTACTATAATAGAGTTTTATGAATTTATCATATATCAAATTGAAATTCTAAACCATATTTTTTAATAATCATGATTATTAATAAATGGATTGAATTGATGAATTCAATGCAATATTTGGGTGATCTTTCAAGAGGGATGCTTTCCGGTAGGATACGTGTGAAGAAAACTCAGGAAACTCCACGTTATTCAGGCGCAACCATCTGCTATGTTAAGTGGATTATCCACTCGATCACTGATGGATGCTTATTAATGAACTGTTAATCATATGTAATTTCCATAAATACATTTTAGTTTATGTCCAATAAAGTCAAAAATTGGTTAATTATCGAGTGTGCAATATGCAAAAAGCAGAGTAATTTGCACATGTTATGACGTCCTAAATGTTTTTTGTTTCAAAATATAAAGTAAAATGATATGTTTTCAACATTATTGATGCAGTAGATTGATTGCAGATTTATACATATTCTCGCACATTTGTTATAACAAGAGATGGTTTTAAACCATGTTTTTATTCAAAGAACGAATCTGAGATACAACGTAAAAAATTGTTGTTACTTATTGTTTCCGTCTCATTCTGACTTGTTGGCCTTAAGAAGGCCCTTTTTTGATACCTATTGTATATTCAGCTAGGCCCGTAATGAGGGCAGCCGAATGATAAGGGAATATATCAAAACAAGACTGCCCAAGAAAAATTCCTGAGGTTTTGCTCGCCTGATAGAGCTTTTTTTTTTTTGGTAGCAAATACTCTTCTATATAATTTTTGTTTTAGTTAATTTAATAAATTATCAATTAAAAAACATCCAGAACACTTTCCGTTGCAAAATTTCAGATTTATATTTGATTTAAAATTTGCTTTCTTTCAGCTTTTTTTTTTTTTTGAAAAACAACAGAAGCAAATTCTACGACATGTATATTTTATAGAAATTTGAAACGAGGAAGTGTTCCAGATGTTTTGCAATTGATAATTTATCGTTTTGATTAAAGCTTTTCGTGCAATTTATCTGACATTCATTAATCTGAGTTTACAATAAATAACAATTAAATTTTGCTTGGCATAAGTCATATTTTTAACTACGATATTAAAAGATAAATTAATAATATCATTACTGAAATAGTTAATTTACAAAAGGAGCAATAAAATAAAATGTTTTAATCAATTTTCGCTTACCTGTAATAATTTATAAAATTTTAAATTAAAATTAATCAAGATATATAATTTAGAATCATTATAATATATTTGGTTTGCATAAATCACGTAAAGATAGTATTGAGGTGTCAAAAATGTCACTGATTTCGATGAAAAATTAATTTCATGTGAATGTTCTAAAGCTATAACAATTGTAAATGATATAAAAATCATTCAGGATAAAAGTTCGAACAAAAATTGAATTCATTGAATGACATTAAAATAAAGTATTGTTGTATTGTTATTAGTCATTTTCATAAGATTTATTGCTATTATTATTATATAAGGTAGCCAGCAAATAGCTTCAACGAGATGGTAATCCGATAGTCACAAGTTTTAAAATTCAATATTTTAAATATATTGGCTACATGTATATTTTATTACTTTGTGAATCTCATTGATTTTTGCCAGCATTATCAATTGATAAAGTGTGTATTGGAAATTTAATTATTTATTATTCTAGATTTGCTGACTCTCTTTTATCAATTCAATATTAGTTCTTCAGAGATATAGTTTAAATTTGTGGTGTACGGAGCTATATATACAGACTGCATTTGAGTGTGATAGATAAGTAAGATCTATCTTCATTTTTATAAATTTAATTTTGGAAAAAATAGAATAAACTGGCCAGTTTTAAAAAGTAATAAAAATTACTTATCAAACATATTCATTTGTCAATGCACCTAATGAAATTTAGGCCTAAAGGTCAAAAATAAAAACAGTATTACAGAAAACAGGCGGAAGAAACGAACAAAACACAAGAACAAAGCAATTGTCATCCATTGCTTTGTTCTTTTATCGTGTCTCCTGTGGCCTGTAGGTATGAGGATAGCGTCTTTTGTGGCGGAAAGTGCCATAAAAGTTTACCTGTCCGCGACCATCGGGTACAAGAATCGCTTCTTCTGTGCCTAACAAGTGCAGGGATAGCTTCTTTCCTTCTGGCTCCGCTTCAATTCTATCGTAATACGCTATGTCCTAATTACTTTTGTATTGTACAAATAGTATCTTCTCTTGATTTTTAAAAGAAAATATCAGAAGTTAAAATAAAACTTATTCGCATTGAGAATATTTTACGTCGAAATTTTATACGAATAGATGAGTTCTTGGATGTAATCGTTCTATGACAATTCTTTATTTTTACCCGTGGAAGCACGAAAATAATTGGATTATCGATGTTTGTAAACAGATTTGAAAAGAATATTTAACAAATGGCATAACATTTCCAGAATAATTTCCTCTTTCATATTTAAATTTTGCAATTTCAAAAATAGATTTAAATTTAGTTTTAGAGAATTAAAATATTTTTGATTTTTTTATTAAAAATTTTTTAAAATTTATTATTTACAACTTACAGTAGAGTCATTGACTACTTACAAGACTCATTAATTTATAAATTATATAATATTTATAATTTATTAATTGATTGTTTGTTAGTCTAATAAGTGATAATAATGCTATTTATAGGCCTATATATTCCTTAAAACAAATTGATTACTTACTTAATTTTATTTCTGTTTATATCTTTTTCCATTTTGAATTACTGTTTAGAAAGGTCGTTCCTAACTTTTTATACTAATTTTAAATAATCAGATGGTAAAGATATTGTTTCCCATCGTGTTGTTCGCTTTTTTCGGAAGTTTCTCTTTTGCATATTGTGAGAATTTACTGTAAGTTACTAGAAAGAATTCTTTTATTAATATTTCTTGTTTTTTAATCACAGTTTAATACTAGATTCTTTATGTAAACAATGTTACGTTAATCATTTATTTCATTATTAATTATTGGAGGAATTAATGTTAATTCTGGACCAATGTTTTGTATACCTTTTCTCACTTCTCTTATGAAATCAGATGTGTTCATTAACAAATGAAGAATGAATGAAAAAACAAGAAATATTACATTTTGTAAAATATCGAGATACTTACACTGATAGGTAAATATAGACTTAATATTTATGAATGTTGGGTGAAAACTGGAATGGCGCAATAATTTTAGAGAGATTAAAATAGATTTGCCAAGTTTTTATAATATACTAAATTGAAAGTTAGCTGGGTCGATCCAGTTTCGTTCACATTAAGAGGAAAGTCTTTGTGCACTTTGTATTAATTATAGTATATTAGAACCCTGATTATCTGAGGTTTCGCATTATAAGAGGCGATCCTGTAAATGAATACAGTACTTTTCGTATACTGTAATTCATAAAACGATAACACGTATTACAAATACCAACTTTCATCATTTAACTTCAATGCGAGATAAATCATTTATGTTAAAATGTAACTATAATAATTATTTTTATAACTATCGTACGGGTATAATTAGCTGCATAATAAATGATGTAAAAATTGTTCTTATTTACAATTAAATTCAATAAGGTATAAAAAGAGGCTTAAAAATGCTACTAAACAACTCTTATATTCGTCAGTTTTATTCTAAATATCCGTGTCATTTTTATTTTTCTCGGTTTCTAAGATAGCATCGGTCTACATTATCTCGGATAATTAATCGGGATTCTGCTGTAATAAACAAATTATAATAACATTATAAACAATCTCTTCTGTTAGTGACATGTATGACAAAAACAATAATACTACTAGAGAAAGAAAATTGTGATGCATTAATATGATATTTCTAGTTTTTTACAGTTTTTTATTGCACGTGTACAAGTCTTCTGCTTTATTTTCTTGTTTTTTAAAATATAATTTTAAAACTTGTTTCTATTTAGTTAAGAACAAATTTTTTGTGTTAAAATACAATATTTCTTTTATCTGTATCACTATTAAATGACGATTTTAAGAAGAGCAAGATCGTTATTTCGAGTCTTAAAGGGTCGAACGAGTACGAATTTGTAGACACAGCAAAAAATTTACTTTAAATATCAAAAAGCCAAATGAAGATTCTCAACGATTAATTGTTTTTCTGAGTTCAGACGTGCACACTTAACGTAACATAGAAGCGACGTAAGGGGAAATTGTTATATGCCAGGAAGACATTTCAAGCAGCAACATCGTTACATTGAAAGAGATATCGAGTCGATTTTGATGGAAGGAATCTTACGTTCAACCGATAAAAAGTGTCTCTAGTATTTGCAGGAACGACAGGGGAAAAATGAAAGAAAACATGTTTGAAAAAAGTAACCTAATTACTGAAGTAGAAAAATGTCACATTTTATACAATTTTAAGGTAAAAGATTATAAAAATCTCATTAGTTCATTGGCTAACCGTAAAAATTAATTGTCGGTGTGAATACTTGCCTGTCTAAGTGCCTGTAAAAAGTGCCTGTCTGAATGCAGCTTTAAGGTACTGTACAGTACTGTATATTGTTATACTATCAGGCACGGGCAGTTCAGTACAGACAATATATTTAGATTTTCATCCTGCGAATGTTTCGCAATTCTTCACTACTTGTCTTTTGCGTGTTTACATGTAATAGCATTACTATTGAGTGAAGATGACGTGAAATTAAAATGTCATTTTCGTCACGGTGTTAATGAAATGTTAAAGAAAAAAGATTTGAGTAGAATATTGGGCCGTCTTCAGAGGACGACAAAGAAAAGTTTTACCAGTACTTTTAGAATGCATCAGAATTCAATGTTTTATTGGGAAAGATAGAGAATACCCTTTAAGGACACGACTTTTCGGAATTTATTGTTATTTTATTATTTTATAATAACGTTGTGCACAGACGAGATTGCTCACTGCAAGCCATAAACTGTCTGAAGGTAATTCATACTATCTGGCCATCTCAATTCGTGCTTGTTCCAACAGGTTCAGACACATATCGTTTCAGGCAAGCATTCTAGCAAACAATGGTAAATCTCCTTGTCTGAACGGATAGTATAAATAGACCTTTAAGGTCTGTTTATATTATCCGCCAGACATGCAACGGTTAAGATAAACATACCTTAAACGTTCTGGAAGAATATAAACAGAATAAACTAATTTATAGTGTTAAAGGATTTTTCTATATGATTGAATAGACGAAAGTAATAGTAACAATGCAAAAAGTCAGTAACGTAACTTTTCTGGCAAGAGTTGTGGTACCATCTGTTATAATATTTTATTTTTAAAAAGTTTTTATATTATTAATTATTATAAAATGGCAAAAAGCTTAATTTTGAAGATAGAGATAAGTTTAATATAAAAAAAAATTGTAAATGCTAAGAAGAAATAAAATCTTCATTAATTTCGTTCCAACTCGGATACAAAACATGACCCCCGCTCTATCTCCCCGTCTCCTCGACCTTTAACCACCAAAACGTAATGGTCTCAATACCCATAATACACAAACTTTCCTGCAAAATTTCAGAAATTTTTGATAAAAGACACAGGAGTTATTAAGCTTCAAATTGGTAAACAAAATCGTGCCTTTCATCCATACATACAGAAAAATGTCCAATTTTTTGCATTATTCAACGTTTCAAGTTTTCGAGTCCAAAAATGTAAAAATGTTGGGGGATAATTTTTTTGACCGATTGCCAGAATTTCCCTCTGTTATATACAACAATTATATACAACACCGGAAAAGTAAAAATAGAGAAGCCCGGAGAGAAATTTTTATCCGGAGAATTCTCCGTGAATCTTCCTTTTCTTTAACATTTTATGATCATCATAACGATGATGACATTTTACTTTCTCTATCCAATAGCAATGCTATTACACATAAAGCTTCAAAAGATAAATGTCAACAGTCACACGCTGAAAATCTGAGGGTATTCAGAATAAGACAAACTACTTTTTCATAATTTATACTTTGTTTAGAAATATACTTTTGGAAGATTTTATAAATGATGGATATTTTAAGATATCAAAACGTTTGAGTAAATGTATCGCACAATCTTCTGCAACGTAGATTTCAAGGTGTTAATAAGACAATAGGAAATGAAACGGGTAATAACACTTTTAAGCCTATTTATAATGACCCAAATAAAGAGCTTTATAACTTTTAAATGACTCGTTGTTAATGATAGAGACAGGAAATATCAAAGTGCTTATTTATTTTATAATGGATGTTTCGTGTAAGACTTTTATGCAAATTATACTTTTATTTTTCTGCAGGTTTCAACTAAATTTGTAGCATCTGTTATATATTTAGTTGTTTCAAGCATGGACTTCTTATATAACTTCTACAATTTTCCTGTTCTAGATACACTTAGTTCACAGTAAAGCTTTTAAACTATATTTCAGAATTAATATGAGAAAAATTATTCTTAGTTTTGATAGATTTGTTTAATATGATATTTTAAATTATCAGAATCAAATTATAAAGCATTATCTATTAAAACAAACTTGGAAATTGTGCTATGAGTAAATTCAGGAAAAAGGTAAGTCTAGAGAACCACTTATGCCCTATTGCAATCTAAACAAACGTTGTAGATCTTTATATAAAGTTAAAGAAGAAAACTATTTTGGAATAAGATTATTAGGAGTAGTTAAACTTCGACAGACTTTTGGAAGTTGGTTAATGAGTTTAGTGGTTATAAGTTCACTACTAAAGCTCTATTCTCCGTCACTTTAACTATTATTAATGAAAATAGCATTATTGAGAATAATAATCCGATTCTAGATGACAAATCTCCTTGAATGAAATTAAATTTGCATTGGCAAAACTAAAATCTCGCAAAGTCTCTGGTTTGGACAGAATAAGAAATTAAAGGTTAAAAAAAATCTTCTGGATATAATCTTAAAGATGTAGTAATTATTATTAATGTATTTCGATCTAATCTTATTTTTCCTTCTTTTTAGAAACCAACTTTCCTTAAAATTATTTGAATGGAACGACGGAAATATCACTGTCAGATTTCATTCACTGAATCAAAGATTACTCATTCATTTTAACGAATATCATTGTTATATGGTTACAGAAATTAATTGTTGATATCTTCATGTCAGAAAGAATTTATTACAGGTAGAGCTGTTAATTATAACTATTTATATTGATTAATAACCCATGATTCAATTGATTTTGTCAAAAAAGACGTAGTAAATTATATGCACGTTTTATTGACTTGAAAGGAGCTTTCGATTCAGTAGATCAGGACATTTATGGCCAGAACTTAGTAACTTAGGAATTTCTGCTTGTTTCGTGGCTATATTAAGACACTTGCCCTTAAACATATACCTAGTATTTGATAATAAGTTCGACCGTATAGAATATGTAGCTTAAGCAATATATGGTTACCTCAAGGCGAGCCTTTAATCTCGCCTTGAGGTAACCAACCATCTATTAGATAGGTTTATACTTTTTAACAATTACAGTAATAATCTTTCACTTCATTTAAAGAAGCAACTGATAGCACTTTTTCCACATGCATTGTTTTTACTTTCCCGGCTGCTATATATAACGGATTAAACGTATAACGAACGGTCAAAAATAAACCCCCCAAGATTTTTTACATTTTTGGACTGGAAGGACCTTGCAAACGTCGAGAAATACACAAAAACTTTTGGTTCTTTTTTTTGTACGCATAGAGGTAAGAATATGTGTGGGAGTGAAGGCACGATTTTGTTCACCCACGAGATGAGGTTTGAGTATTAGAGGAATTGATGCTATTAAATTTTGGTGGTTAAAGATTAAGGAGTGCGAAGATAAAGGGAGGTTATGTGTCCTATCTCGTATAAATTTAATGATTTTACTCATTATTACTATTTACAATAAAAACTCATCTCTACCCTCAAAATTAAGCTTTTTGTCATTTTAAAATAATTAATAATACGAAAAGTGTTTTTAATATGCAAATGATATTTTCTAAATTTCCATTTCAGTTGTAGCTAAAAGTTGAATAATTATTTAAGATTATTTGATACGTTGATCAAACATTCTCTTGGTTACACGTTTCCCATACTTGTACAATACGTTAATTTAAGTAAAACAGTTTTAATTTCTACTTGGACCATTGGATTAGAATTGGACAGACAACTTTTAACTAGGGTTGTTTATTAGTGTTGCTTTTGGATAAAAATATTTGAACTGAATGCAAAGTGTGGAGAGACTGATATACAATAAGTTACACGTCAATAAAGAGATGTGATCGATTCAATCTAAAACTCAATTAAATAAATTGAGTTTCTTCTATATTTATGTGATTCAGTGTTCTGATAGGAGATTACTTTTGAATGAATTATCTTCGGCAATAAGTAATAAGTATTGGATTGGAGACACTACTTACTTTGATCAGAACGTTATAAGGATTCAGAGATCTTATGTTCCTTGGAGTAAAAAATTGTATTTCTTATATAATAAAAATTATAAGGATAAATCCTTAATAATGTAATAGGTGTTTTTGAATTGAAAATGAATTAACTTAATGGCTGCTATTGCTGTTAGTAAGGATTGAAAGCGAAAAGTCTGAAGAATCATTTGCTTATTTTGTGCTGATCACTTAATAATTTAAGTAATTTATTTATTGAATGACAAAATTTAATATAAGTTAATATTTAATTAGAATTTAAGTCAAAATTCTTTATATGATACGAGTCTCATATAACTCATACAAGTTATTTAGTCTTTAAATTTGCTGTAATAACTTTAACATTTATTAGGTTAACACAAATAACTATTTCCCTCTTGAAAAGGAACAAACTGTATCTAGTTTAAAATTTAATTAATAAATACGTTCTATCAAATGTTGAATCACTCATTGAATCTGCAGTGTGGCCAAAGTGGTTCTTGCACCAATTATTGAACATTCATTACAAATTCGTTTGAAAAGCAAATTAATTAAAATGTTAAAAATCAATTTAAATAAATTCAATTCTTGCATTTTTTAAGAAGTAATGTGTAATAACTTTAATTAGGTAATTCTTACAAATTTAATATAGAGACTTTTAATAGATTTAATAGGGGACACTCTTTACAATGGACAGAATTTACATATGTCTAACGTATTAATTTTTCAATTAAACAAATTTCTATATAAAAAACAGAAATATATTTTAAATTAAGTTATGAGATTATTTCTTATATTTTAACTCGAAGATATGTGGTAATTAAAATACATCCATTAGCTTGATATATTGAAAATTATCAAAATAATTCATTAAATTTGAATAATATATTTTAAATTCATATTGTAATCAAATTTTATGTTTAAACGTTTTAAAATAATAATAAAATTTTCTAATTCATTTAGTGTAATTATATGCAAATATATTCAGTAATTGAATTGTTATATTTATTATTTAATATATACGAAATCGTAATTTTAAACCATATATTCAAAATTAAATAGACATAAATGACATTTGATCTCTATTAAAAGTTTTTTCAAAAATAATAAAGGAAATGCTATTTATTAAGCATATTATACTTATTATTTTTTAATTAATAAATAAATTGGGGAAAATGTTCTTTATAAAATTGTTTTGTTCTCTGTTTATAGGTGCTATTTATTTATTAATAAAATTTAAATGACTTTTCTTTTAGTTGTGGTGATGTGCGCCTCTCCAGATGCTATACGAGAAATTTTATTAACAGCTGAAGAACTGGGAATGGTTCACAGTGGGGAATACGTATTCTTCAGTATTGAGCTTTTTACCAGGTAAAATATTAATAAATACTCTTGAGAATAACATTTTTAATATATAAGACTATTTAAAAATTCTGCATCTTACAATCGAATGAATTCAATTTAGAAAAATAATGTATTATATTTTTTTATATTGCTTTTTTGTAAACACAAATAGAAATTTTTCTTTAAAAGTAAACTTTAAACTAATATTTTTATAAAGAAAATATTGTATTTAAAACATTTGCTAAACGAACGTTTATGTAAAGAATAAATACAGAAATAACATGACACAAATAATACAGAATAAACACAAACGTAAAGAACATAAACAAAAGTTTTAATATTGTTAATGTAAATTGTAATATTGAAAGCATGTTGTGTGTATAAAGTTGTATTCATCTCATTTACATGCTGACTGAAATCTAATGTTTGTGTTGAAGCAAAGCTTCTTATAAAAAAGGGGAGATAAAATGATACAATGGGACGAAGAGATCGAGTACAGTCTCTCGAGATTTCTCATTTTTCTTGTATCGGAGATAGCAAAAATTCCAAAATATGGAGAAAATCGTGTATCATATGAGCTACGAGGTATCGAATTTTAATTCTAGATGCGTGAGACAAAATAGTATCGGAATAATTGATTTTTAAGTGCAATCTATTTATTTTTGAAACAATTTATAATTTGCTCTACTTTATTTTATAACTTTTATTGATTTTTTAAACAAATTTTAATATATAAAATAAATATTGTAAATAATACATAAAGCTAACATGATTTACAATGAATTATTATAAAATTATATTAAAAAAAATAATAATAATAAAGAGCGACACGATACTCTGGAAAATCCTCGAAAACGTCAATATTAAAAGAAATTATGAATTTTGTTGCAATGTCTTCATTTTCTTCATTACAATTGAAATAATACAGAAATCATTGTTGTTAAACATTAACTTTATAGGGAAACTAGTAGGAATTTTTATTTTTTCTGATTTAAATTAGCTATTAATGCCATAAAATTTCTCACATCTGAATTATAAAAACCATAATCGAAGACAGTTTAACTCTCAAATTTTTACCATGGGATCGGTTTCCTCTTCATCTCCTAAAACTTCAAATTTATCTGTACATTAAGCAATTTATTAGTACAAATTTCATAGTTTGAAATCCTTCATATGTCCATTCTTAAGTACAGGAAGAAATGTTATCCAATTCTGTAGTTTAAAATGTGTATTCTATATAAACTATGTTTATAAAGTAATGTATTATCAAACACTATTATCTTCATTTATCAATTTAAGGATGATTTTCTTAAGAAGTCTTGTTAACACATAGTTTCTGAATCTTTGAACCATTCTATAATTAAAAGCTTGTCTTAATTTTATTGTTGTGATTTATTTGCTGTGAACTGGAATAAGATATAATACACTTTATATGCTAGTTATATAGCAGTTTAATATATTTTTGTTATTTTAAAGATATTTAACACAATTAAAAACATAAAAACACATTTCATCTCGATTAAAATGTAATCAAATGAGAAAATTAATAAATACCTTCTTTTCTAGCATGATTGTTATTGTTAGAAATATTTGATAGAATAATATTTCTTATATACTTCTTGAAGTGAAAACTTCTCTCTAGAATTTATTTCAACGATATTTTTCAAAGGTACAGTCATTCATATCAATTGACTTAAAGAAAGGTAGTTCAGTTAGGACATTACAAAAATTTCAATTGTGAAAATAATAACATTGGAAAAGAATTGTAACTTGACTGGTGTGTTGCCTTTGAAATGTATCTCTAAATGCTTCAATATTTTTCATTTTAGTATCGGCTATAAATAAGTTAATACTATAAAAAATACTCTGCCTTTGATGACTCAATCCTTTCTGAAAGAGCATTTTGAAGATTTTTTTTTGAAGAAACAGAAATAAATTTAACTTGTGATAGAACTTTGATAAAACTTTTATGATATTTCATCTACCTAAATCAGAACCTGAATAAAACGGAAACCTGCCTAAACAAATAATATTTTGGAATTGAGAGATTTTCTATGTTAAATTCTACTATAAGTCGGATACTGCTCCAAAGCGGAAACGGAAGAAGTACGAAGAATGTAACTTAACCTGGATAAAATGGAAAATTAAGATTTGTATTAGTAGAAAAAAAGTCATCTTTCGGTATACAGAACATGATAAACTATATTTTGACAATGATTTCGAAGGTTGTCAGAAACAAAGATCACATGATTCTTTTCACATGATCTTCGTTTCTAACAACGTCTTTGTGGGAATTAATCAGAGTTTGGTTTAGTTTGGATTTTTCGTATACGATAATGCGATCATGGGCTATCTGTGAAGGGTGATCTCGGTAGGTCTTTTATGGGAAACTGGCCCCTATTTAGGTGTTTCTAACGTGAAGAAAACCCGGAAAATTCCACGTGAATAGCCATTGGCGAGGCGCAAACCCACGATCAACTAGTGGCTTCAGTGGCTTTATCCACGCGGCCACTGGTCGGCTGGAATTAACCAGGGACAGAACAAGCAGCGAATGTAATTCGTGAAAACAAAGGGAATAAGAAATGCACTACTGCCAATTTGCATTTTACCGAGTTTTCTGTAATTAGTGCCAAGTATTCGACAACAATTTGATTAAAATTGTTCATAATTAAAGAGATTGAAATAAACGATTAATTAGAGTTTTAATTTCTCGAGTAATCAGACTTTGAATTAATAATGTGAGGTTTGCTGGTCCGAAAAGGGATAGCTAGTTAAATTTGCGTCAGGATGTACTAGGGATTAGAACTGTATGTCGGTAGCGGTGGACACACAATGATTCAGGCACATTTACAAATGAAACCTGTTTATTTTATGTTAGAAGAGTTTACAATGCATTTCTCCTTCTCTCTGACCCAGAACAATAGAGTCCACAGTGCTAATTTGTAACTGTTGGAATCTCGTTGAGCCGTTGGGGTCCCGGAGCGGTGTTGTAGATAGTCCAGTAGACGGAGGATGATGGCGTGCACACGCAGGAACGAAGGAACTTCGTTAGGAGCGAAGGCATACAAAGACAAGAGGAGTGAACGGGTCACTTTGGACAGTACAAAATGAGAGAAATCCGTCCTTCATCCTTGAAATCTGGGGTATTTAAGGAATTTCATCCCCGAATTTCTTTCTCCGATTGGTTCCGATTCCCTCTAGTCGATTCGTGATTGGTCTCCTTCCTTATTTTCAGGTAGAAATAAGATCGGATCGGGTGACGAAAAAGATCAATCTTAGATGTTCAACCTGACACCATCCCTCGACTCTGACCGGGAGATGTTGATGGAACTTCGAAACCTGCGCTCGTATTTTTGATCTTTGTGTTCTCTATTCTGACATTTTTGAATGTTAACTGCCGAACGTGACGTTTTCTTTTCTTAAAACCTGCCTGTTTCCTGGCCGAGTTTAACTTTGATCATTTGTACAGTATATCAGCATCAGAATGAAAGTTCGAAGTCTGACACTGATTTATTGCTTAACACATTGTTTACTTTCGCGTCGCATTTATTTATTACAATTTCTTTTTTTACTATTTTAATAATAGTTTTAACGCGATTAATAACAGATTCGGACTCAGTCTGGAATCTCACAACAGTAATGAAATTTTTTACGTATGTAAAAGTGATTTTATTATATATATAAAAAAAAAAGCTGGCAAAAACTCTTGCCCGACTCTCCTGGCATTCGAACAGGAAGAAAGTCTGATAATTTTCATTTTACTAACATATAAAATTTAAATAATAATAGAAGCTTAAATGATGTAGTTTTGTGGAATTATGATATATATTTTTGATAAAGAAATTTAAGTTTAAATGCAATATTCTTCCAATAAACATTGTTTATGTAATCTAAATAAAGGTTATTTACATATATCGATATTTGGTATATAAAATATCGTTAGTTTATGGAATGTATACGATATTGGAGAGTTACTATGTCGTATTTTACGAGACATTCATGAATGCGAAAATGGAATATAATATTTATAACTTTAATTTCTTCAAAAACATTAGTAATTCAGTAAGCCACACAAGCTATCTAGAAAAAGTCTAAGCGTCTTATGGGTACTAAGAGGGCTTGTTAATGATAATTGTTACGGATGCAGCAGAGCATACAGGATGACCTTTAGTGGTGAGGTTATCATATTTTAAGTTGAATAAATTAAAAATATGATTAAATGATTAAATTGCGGCCTGGCATTGTAACAAATAATTGCTCGTTTCAAAATATAAGTTTATAGTTTTTCGTTTTAAAAAAAATATATATAGTCTATATAATAAAATACCATTTTACAAAATGTATGTTTAATCAAAAGAAAATTGCTTTGTGCATTTTTTAAAATAAATTAAAAAAAGGACATTTGGTATATGTGATAAGATCGCTTAATTAAGTGTGTCCATTCAATTTTATACTGCAAATAAATTGAAACGATACATTTTCTTAGGGAACATTTGTTTGAAGAACATTAAATGGTTTACTACAATCTTGTGTGTGATTTGAGTAACATTCGATCAGTAAAAATTTACAATGGTGATAGACGACTTGTCAGAAATGCGCATTATTTTGTGTTTGACTGTTGAAAAAAGTAATCAATCAAAAATGTACATCGCAACAATCACATCTATCATTCACTTGTTTTCTTATCCAATTAATCATTTTCATGGAAACGTGTAGTTTTCATCAAATTTCTGCTAATTTGCATCTAAAGTAAACATATTTATTTTAAATTCGGATAATTTTTTATTATTTATTTAATAACTTAATAAATTCTTTTCTCAAATCATTCTCAAATTCTTAAATACTTTTGAATTGATTCTTCAAGACAATATTGTTTTAAGTTTCGATGTTTTCATTCTTTTTAATGATTACACTTTAAAGGAAAATATTTAAAATAAATAAAAAATATTTCTGTTTATATGATAAGTTTACGTACATTTTTGTTATAAAAGTAGATAATCCTGTCCTAAAAAGTTGTAATCACTCAAACTCAAACATAAGAAAAGGTTTTACCATTTTTTATTACTATTAACTTAAATGTCACAGGCTTATAAGTTAACACAAAGAAAAAATAAAAGTTTTTTTCTATCATACTTCTAAAAATACATAAAAAATCCACCCAATCTAATTCCGTTATATCATTTAAAGTTGGAGTTATGCTTAGTAAATCGAAATATTACTACTAATGTTGTTAAAAACTTTTCAAAGTCAACGAGCAATTGTTTACTGTGACATCGTCACAATGCCAGGCTGCAATTTTTAATTATATTTTTAATATATTTAATTTAAAATATATGCTCTCCACCTCAAATTAGTAGTGGTTGCTCCTGTACATCATACTTTTCCTTTAGCAACAGAGTTGTGCTGGTCATCTATCTAACACCTTTCAGGGGAAAATATTTGAACTGAAATAATACGACTTTCAGTTTTCATTGGAAGTTTGTATATATTTAATCGAGATCTTCTGTCCATATCTAGTCTGAGAATTCATATATTTATCTCTCTTCTGCAGATTAAGAAACGAGAGACGAACAGACAACAGCGAGAATTTATAAGTCTTCAATTTTTCAAATTGCAGTTTAATTATTCCGTCCATTTTCATAAGCACGTATTATCTCGACAATATATTTGAAAAGTAGAATCTTTATTTTATTAGGAAACTTTTCTTCTTGGATGACTTTACTTCAAAGTTATTATAAGAGTTAGATTCTAATTCTATATTTAATATCGTTTAAATTTATGATAAATACGTTTATTTTATTATCGAATGTCAAACGTTCTATAAAATTCAACCATATTATGCATAGCTTTAGTTTCGACTAGTAATTCTTTAGTTTAAATTAATCATATCATTATCGCATGTTTGTTTAAAGATATTATGAAGAATTTTATCCCGAAGAGTTTGCAATTCTCTGCAGAATGACTTTCATCCTTTGTATTCAGACGTTCTTATGTTTACAGAAGCCCCCATATTTCTGCTTTACAACATATAAAACAAATTCGAAGTTTTATTTTGAAAAACAGTCTGTGACCATTCGCATTAGTCCCCAAGTAACCGTGTGAATAAAACCACTGAACGCTGGTCGTGGGTTCGTGTCTGATTAACGGGTTGGCCAAGCATGATTTCTGAGTTTCCTTCACGTGTCTTAGGGCCAGTTTACCCATAGAAAGTCCTCCGAAGGTGTCCGTTCTCTTTATAGATCGCCCATGTGTTGCATTTCCTTACTCTATTCTTCTAGCTTAATCATTCATATTATTTTACAGAAACCCTCCCCATTACATTCTCAACAAACAGCTATTTCGTTCTCATCATTATCATACTTTCAGACATTATAATATTTATTTTCATTTCTGTCATAAATTTTATTTCTTTTTCATTACATCATAGGAAGTTGTGAGTAAGATAAATACTTTAACGATAACTTTCTCAAAGTTGCAGTTCAATTTCGGTAATTCGTAATGTACGAGACCTGAAGAATGTCGGATTCAAGAGGCTGTTGGATTATTGGAAGTAAAGTGAATTCTATGGTTTAATCTTTAGGAGGGAATACATTTGTTTATTTACATGGTATTAATCAAAAATATATTTAGATTCTACGTTACTGTATTTCTAGTTTAACTATTTTATGACAGGAATTTTGCAAAGATAATTATCGTTATAATACTTGAAAGATGTGGGAGTCATGGTTGATTTACTTGTTTAATATCTTAAATTTTTAATTTTATATTTTACTAGCAGATGAGGCCGGCATTGATCGGCGAAAAAATAACAACAGCAAAGATTAAGATTATTAGATTATTTCGTATTTCTAACCCTTATACTATATTGTATTATAGTATTTGATTTATATTTACAAAGGTTATCTTATGTAAGAGTTCATCGCAATCTAACACATTTTAAAAATTCTTTAAA
This sequence comes from Centruroides sculpturatus, assembly GCF_000671375.1. NCBI lineage: Eukaryota > Metazoa > Arthropoda > Arachnida > Scorpiones > Buthidae > Centruroides > Centruroides sculpturatus. The sequence continues at coordinate 664,279 of NW_019384311.1, read as the reverse complement.
TTGTGTACAGTAGAAGAATAAAAAAGTTTTTAAATGTGTTAGATTGGGCACTCAGTATGATAAACCTTTATAGTTATATAGCCGATCTTACCCGTTTTCATCGGGTACAATAATTACGTCCCCCTCTTCTGAGAATAATTAGAGAATTTTTAGATGGTTCTAAAAATATGTTCGATTTCCCGTAAAAACGCAAAACACTGCATCTAAAATAGTACAGTAGAAGCCGAGTCCTTTGGGGTAATCCATAACCTTCTCTCTCTTCCCCGCGAGGGTTTCCAAAAATCCCTTCTTAGTGTACATTTTCATGACCTATCCTGTATACCAAATTTCAATTTTCAATTCATAACCATTTAGTCTCTGTAATAAACACTACAATGGTAGACTGAAATAACAAAACGTTTAATATGGTTTTCATTTGAATATATATGTAAAGGTGTGATTGGCCCTCCAAAGCCGGAGGCGCTTGAAACAAAAGGAGTGACGTGGAACAATAGAAAATAAGGTCAGAAGCTTCTGGGAAGTCAGAAAGAACGGACCACGTGAAAGACCTCGAATATAGTAGGACGAGACAAAGGAACTTCATATAGTTAAAGACATTTCCTCCTCGAACTTACATAAAATATTTACATATATATATATTTATTTAATTTATCATAAATTTAAGAAATTTATATGAAGTACATAAATTAATTACTTACCTTAAAAATTAAAGAAAAAAATATTAACTAAAGATAAACTATGCTCTGTAAAGGTTCTAAAATATCACAAAAATTTACAGAAATTTCATAATTCTATCTTAAGCTTTTTTTTTATAAATTTAATATAATAATAAAGATTCGTGTATATTTTCTTATTCAATTCTGTACATTTTATATTTAATTTCCGAATAATTTATTGAATATGACAGCTACATCAAGAAATTCACTCATGCTGTCTGTTTAACGAAACAAAAAATATTTAAAATATTTTTTTAAATTAAAATATACGTTTTAATATATTCTGAGAGAAAATTTTCTGATGCAAATTTTAATTTAATTTAAACAAAATATGAAAGCAGCATTTTATATGAGTATAGAAAAAAAAGTGTTTTAATAATTATAAAACTTTTGAAAACCAAACAATATAAAAAATTTGTTTATTTTTAAAGAAAATTTTACATAATTTTAAAGATTTTATAAATTTGAATATAAGGAATAATAGTCAATACTATATTCTCTATTGTTTTTGATATATTATAGTATTTTCCATTAATAAATCTCATATACTAAATAGAAAAAGGCCATTAATGATCGAGTGGATGAACCACCGAACACTAGTAATTTTTTCTCGCTTTGACAACAGCTTGTCACGTGGCATTTTGGGGATTTTATTTACGTTTGTAACACCTAAATACAGACCAGTTTCTCGAAGAGTTCTTCCAAGAAGCATCCCCCCTCGGCACGTGTTTCGTTGCCGTATACAAACAATATAAATTAAAATAAAAAAATATTGTATAGTATAGATAACATTGAAGATTTCCTTAAATCTTATTTATAATTGTTGTTTCTCCTTTTTTTTTTTCTTTTTTTACTCCCTATAGATACTAAGAGCGTGTTTTTAATCACATGAATCATGCATCCGACTAGACCCACAATGGGCGGTTAGTTCATTAAAATTACTAACAAAAATTAACTGTGATTTATTTATTGATGAATAAATAATATTCCAAGTATATATGGCTCATAAAAACAAACTTATCAGCCTAATAACTTAGAAGAGACTCACAATGCCGGGCTGTAATTTTTAACTGTGTTTTTAATTTATTTAATTTAAAATACAGTATATACCCCCACCTCAAATTATTAGTGGCTTTCCCCTATACATCATACTTTGTTTCCTTCAACTGTTTATTAATAAATCAGTTATTGAACATTTCATAAATATATTTTATAAAATGCTTTCCACAGTATGAGAAGAAAAATTCAATAAGCAAATAACCAAAGAACGATATACAACTACAAGGTTTACAGATTACGTTAGCAATAGAAATAAAATTCGAATCTATGTAAGTGTGCATTATCTTAATGGCTTGGATATAGTTGGAATTCCATAGAGATTTTCGGTTTTATCCCAATGAAGTGACATCTATTGTATAGAAAGAAATATATAAGAAAAGTTATTTATTTAATAATATAATATGGATAAAACTAAAGAAATGTATTAATCTGAGTAAAAATATCTTTTCACTATGGATATATAATTCGTATTTAAGAGATACATAACTAAATTCGTCTTTTAAAAAATCCTTTTTTTTTCTTAAATACAGTATATCATAGGAATACAGAGAGGGTCTCGACATTACTTTTAACGTATATAAATTGTTTAAAACGCAATTATGTGGTTTCTAAACAACTGGCATTGGCTAAATCTTCAAATTTATGACTTGTATAACAATAAACCGAGACAAAAATATTAGTAAAAATATATATTCGTAATTAGAACATTTATTCTACGTAGAAATAAATTAGAATCGTCACAATTCGTCTACAGGAGCACAGTATCGAAAATATTCAGCCATAAATGAAAGTAGATTCCGCTATATTATTTTGTCATATTATGGCATAAAAATACAAACTGTAAAAATCATTTGTATTTTCTAACCACGAATATTTTTTTCGTAATTTTTTTTTCAATATTATTATAGCAATTATTACTCAAAACTGGTTTATGAATATAACTTGGTTCATTGAAAATAATTATTCAACAAAATATTGATTAGGCCTATCTGTTTTTCGGGGTCGTTTTTAAACCGTGATAATGGTTATACTTCAAATATAATGATTACAATATCTCGATAATCTTATCTTTTTTTTCCAACCCTCTGCTATTGAAATTCGTTTAAAATCACAGAGTGATTTCATTTATTTTTATCTTCTTCTTCACTTCTAAATGCTATGCTGAATTTCCATTTATATTTACTGTTTTTCGGTGCAATGACACAAATTATCGCTAAAGTCTTTCATCATCGCAGTTCTTGATCTTTTCTGGATTTTATGATATGTTAATTAGCTAATTCTTTGCTTTGTTTATTTTTTCTCTTCGTCATTTATTACCTTATCTTGATGTCGAGTGTTTTTTTTTTTATTGAGAAGAAACTTTTACATCCTTGTTAATCTGAATTTCTTAAATGCTGTCATTAAGTAAAAGCAAACGAATTTAGCTTCATCGATAGATCGCAAGTAATATTATCTGTTGAAGGGAACGTTTGAGATATATATTTATCGTCACTTGCAGAAAGGAAGATCTATTATTAATTGTAACAATATTCTTATTCATATATTTATTTCATCTACACTAGGAAATGTAGATCCCTCAATAAATAACAAGAGCCATAACAAATAAAAAGATAAAATACATAAAAAAACAGAAATGACACTTGCAAAAAAAATATATAAATAAGTCAGAATACATTAAAAATGTTTAAAATATTAAATGCGTATAATGCTAAAAATAAGACATAAAAATTTAAAAACAATATAATAACCGAGCCGGAGTACAGGATATTGCCAGGATATTGTTACTCACATAAGTCGAGACTAGAAATCCTGGATTGACCTGGCTCTGGTGTCAGTCTGTTGGGAAAGATATGAAAGAGTCAGGTTGGTAGGAAGTACGAGAATAACTCCTATCAGCCTGAAGACAGCTCTGAGATATTTTTGGGCGATTGTCTGAAAAAGCGGTGACTAAGAAAACCCAATATAAGTGGTGAAGCTGATCTGAGCAGGGTGTCTAACGGATGTATTGAAACGAGTGTTTTCTAAAGATGATCTGTGGCTGGCTAAATAACGAATTAATAGGTGCTAATTCATAAGAAATGACATCAATTAGGAATTGACATCTTCTTACGAGTAGACTTTACTAGTTTCAGTTTGTAATTGTTTATTCACTGTCTTAATATTGAAAACCAATTAGTATAATTCAGATATTTTCCTAAAACTAATGTTTCATCTTTGCGATCAATAGTGTTCTTGGCCTTGGTGGGTCATCATTTTTTTTTCGGAATTACGGCTGCTCATATGATATAGATGCTATATTTATTTTGTTTGCATATTTCTGTGAAATGTTTTATTTCTATTGCGTTTATTATTACAGTAAATGTACCAATATTTGAAAAAATAGCAATACTTGACACTTTCAGTATCTATTTATTCTATTTTGGCCATTGAAATTTTATTTTACACTTAACAATTCACTTGACATCTTATCTGTTGTTTCAAAACTACTATATCTGTATAGATTAATTTGTAAGTATAAATATAATAGTTTAATATAAATTCTAAAATTTTAAAAATCTTATTTAATTATATCTGGCAGGGAATCAATTGTCTAAAATATGTATATAAAACTAAAGGAGGGCAATTTAAAAAATAAAGCACTCACTTCGATCCTTTCAACAGTCTTTTAATGTTAGAAGAGACAAAGGGACGATCTTATTAATGTTAATGGATAAAGAAAAATTTTCAAACCTACAGATTATATTTATTGTTTCAGTAATATTTGATGTTGTTATCTTATTATCAATCAATTATAATTTCAGGCCGGTATTACAGATACTATTCTAGAAACCAACTGGAACTCTAAGTAATATGAACGTAACTTTATTATTCTTTATTCCTCTACATCATGAAATGCATTTCTGGGGAATTTGATTTTATCCATTTAAGAGATTTTGTTACAAGTCTTTAATATCGAAAAAAGCACACTAAATATTACTCAGTTAAAACAAAAGAAAGAATGTAGAAAACGAAATGCAGTTACTTTAGACCGGTGGTTCTCAAAGCATGATCAGCGATCTGAGAACATGCTCTAGGTTACTGACTAAACATTGTTTCAAAGTACAATTCTACATTGTTCAACTAAAGAAAGGAGTATATTCACGTATCACATAGTTCTTACGTTAAGTCATCAGATAAACCAAATATTTTGGAACACAATCTATCATTATGTAAGGTGATATTTACAATATAAAAAGTGGACAGGGGCATAAATGATCCGCGGTTTATCTATGATTCTGTGATTCGGTTTAAATATTCTACTGATCAATAACTTTGAGAACAATTACATTAGATCAATATAAATTAATTTATAACATTTTATATACAGTACGGGTAATGAAACAAATGTTTACATTGGAATAACAGGCAGGAAAATAGGAACTTATTTTGTCTTGAACACCTATTTGTGAACATATGTTTTTCTCAATAGACTGTCAACGATCATATCGTGTTCTGACTCCGCCACTGGTGAGGAAGACAATTTGTGTTAACTGGTGACGATAAAAAAACATAATTATTATTCATTGACTTATAAAATTAGTGGAAATGAAGCATATATCAAAGATTATTATAATTTAAAATTATTTCATTAGTTGATGAAAGTTGATTACGTTAATTTAATTTAAATTTCGGATTGAGTTTATTTTAATGTTTCCTTTATTAATAGTTTCCATAATACAAAGAGGGTAGCAATTCACATATGGAGGGCTTAAAAGTACCATTTGTTACACAGTGAAAAAATATTTTTAAGCATTCCTTTTACTAATTAAATGTAATTTTCAAAAATATATTCGAATTCAGTTACATCTGAAGATGATTTATTGCATTAGGTTGAAAACGTTAGTGTATTTTTTAATAAACATTTTTCAGCAATAGAAGGTGTATTGATAGTTCATTAAGAGAGGGAAAGTATTGCGATTGGTCAAAAAAATTACCCTCCAAAATTTATACACTTTCGGATTCAGGGGACCTTAAAATGTCGAGAAATGCAAAAAAATTGGTGTGTTTTCTGTATGTATGGATGTTAGTGTGTGTGTATGTATATGTGTTTAGCATAATTTTGTTCACCCTATTTGAAGCGTAATAACTCCTGTGCCTTTTGTCGAAAATTTCTGAAATTCTGCAGAGTGGTTTGTTTATTAGGGTGAGTGATGCTGTTAAAATTTGGTGGTTAAAGGTCGAGGAGGCGGGGAGATAATGGGGGTCGTGTGTATCTCCACTAGAGTCGGACTTAATGACGATTTTACTCGTTATTAGCATTTACATTTTTTTTTTTTTTTTATAAAACTCATTCTTACCTTAAAAATTAAGCTTTTTCTCGTTTTATAATAGTTAAAAATATAAATTTTTTAAAATAAAATATGAAACAGATGGCGCCACCAAAATTTTAAATGTTGTCGGGAAAGTTGAGCAACTCGTTGCTGGTTTATTTTATGTAAATGACTTAAGCCCTGTCTGCCACTGCATTTTTACGCATGTTATGACATGGTAAATAAAGGACAACCTATTTAATTCATTTGTTTATATATAGGCCTATATATACAAAAGTGTCTTTGTGTAGAAAGAAGCTTTTATAATAGCAAGAATGCTTTATGAGTAAAATTATAAAATGTATTTAATTATATTGCATGATTGTTTGTATTGTTAAATTTCTTCCTGAAGAAGAAACACCGAAAGACGACTTCACTTCACTTTTTCGTTACAAACAGTTAAAATTGTTTTCTTGTTACGTATTCTCTGTTTGCTGTTTTCCGTTCATTGCTTTATATTATTTATATTGCTGCTTTAATAATATAAAATCCTTTTACTAATCCTTTACTAAGAAATAATATAAAATCTAACAGACGTCTAATAGTTAAAATTTGATCATGACAACATTACAAACTGCAAAAATAAAAGATTTAAGATTGTTATTACACCATAAAATATTCCGGAAACTGAAATAGATAAAACTTTATACACGAAAATTGATTCTGAAGACAATATCAATCCATTTCATAGTTTATACTTAAGTAGAATCTTTAAGATATTTGGATTTATATAATAAGTAGATGTGAAAGAACTAGAAAGCGATGAAATGTTTGATGAAAACACGATAAATATAAATTATAATTAAATCAAGTAAAATTGGGCATTTTCTATAAGAAAATATTACATGCCCAAAGAAAAGTCAAGAATTCATGAATTCTTGACATATAATAAAATATTTTATCACAACCAAACAGCAAGAATATATGATAATTTTGAAAAATCGACGTTTATCTATTTATCAACTACTCCACAAGAGATATTTGGACGAAAAGAAGGAAAATTTCGAGAATTTACGAAATATACTGTAACATAAATTTGATTTATACACAAAAAATCAAATAGAAAAATTGCAATAAAGTAATAAATTAAATAGAAAAGTATCTTATTTTTCTTGTCATATGCACAGATTTTTGTTGATATTTTAAATTCAAATTAACAAAACAGTCTTAGGAAGAAACAATAGAATAAGAATAGAAAAATTAACAATTACAAATGAAAATAGGAGGAGAACAACCATTAGAAAATGTTTCTTTCAGTTAAATTAAATACACTGATCATGTTAGCTCAGGATATTTCTATAAATTGCATTTTATTATGAAATAAGAGGGAATATATTTACAGAATTCAGAGGTAAGTATCTGAACACAACTAATAATATGTGCTAGAATAATAATAATAGCTTAAATTTAAAATTTATATCGAAAAATATATCATTAAACCCAAAGTTAATATGTAAGATTATACAGAAGCGAAGGATATTTTGAAACTAATAAGGAAATATTTATTGTATTTTTTAAATCATATTATTTGATAAATGAAGGAGTTATCATACAGAGATGAACCAATTAAGTTCTTTAAATAGTCATTATGCAAAATGCATTTCGAGTTTCTGACCCCTCTTCATCTGCAAAATATAAATATATTATTTATTGTATTCCAATTTTACATAATTCATTAATATCAACGTAGTTTTTAAGTAATTATATAATTTTACATTATTTATGAAAAACTTTTTAAAAATATTTATAATTTCCTTTTGAATTTGCTCATGAAATAGTCTAGAGCTGAAGAAGGGCCAGAAACCTGAAATGCATTCTCGATAATGACTCTTTAAATAACTTGATAAACTTTGCGTTGAATGGAGGAATGTCTAATCAAGTTTTACGTAATCCAAATAAAAATATGAAAACATTTTATTCATAACGAGCAATTATTTATTGTGACATCGTCACAATGCAATTTTTCTCACAATGCTCTCAATTTTTGCAGTGTCTTGCCTCTGTACATTATGTTTTTCGAGTTATGCCGGTCATCTATCGAATTCTGTTTAGGGGAAAATCTTGGAATTGAAATAACGTGACTTTAGGTGCAAACTGAATGTTTGTGTAAAAGTTCGTATATAGTACAGTACATAAGTATAAGTAAAGCTTAGGGATTTTTGTCCCTAAGCTTTCCATATCTGATCTCAATTTTCATTTGTCTAACTTTGTTCTCATGATTAAGGAAGGATAGACAGATAGACAGACGAACAATAATGGGAATTTACAAATCTACAGTTTTTTCAAATTGCAATAAAAAATATTCATTAAGAAATCTAAGAAAGGAATGTTTTGAATTTAAAAAGTATAGAAATTATTTAAGTTAGGAATTCTTTAAATGAGAAAATTCTATAATACATCATTAAAATAATTCAAAAAAATGAAATAAGCAAATGAATTCTAATAGATTCTACGGTAATTTTTTTTAAATTTAAATAGTTTCAAGAGTAAATAATGCATTTGAGAATTGATAAGCTTATTTTCATTTAATTAACCAATTTAGTTTTCTTCTGTTTACTTTTAGTTTTCTAAAAATCAATACTTATAATTAGTCTTTTTGTAATAATTTATGTAATATTTTGTTGTGTATAATTAAACTGAATATTTAATCTACATAAGAAAATATATAATTTGACTTAATTACA
>NW_019384311.1:648815-655308 GCF_000671375.1 Centruroides sculpturatus | reverse complement strand
AATTAAATATTTAAAAAAAAAAATATATATATATATATATATATATTTATCTCTAAACTTCTATCTGTGATTGTTTAATAAAATACAGGATGGTCTAAAAATCAGTTAACCGAGATATATTTAAGATTAATTTTAAGAGCGTGTGGAATATGCTTAATAATCAGTTAATTGAATTTTAAGCCACCCAGTATATAAATATTAATTCATTTTAGTAAAAGTATTTAATGCTTTTTAAGTATAATGAATAGCATAATAGTAGAAAATTTAAAAAATTCTGCCTCCCGGGAGGACTTTTTTGGGAAAAGTCCTTCTAGGAAGTTGACTCCTATTTAGGTGTTACAAACGTGAAGGAAATCTGGAAAATTCCACGTTGACGAGGTGAGAACCCACGACTTACTACCTGTGTTCGGTGGCATTATCCGCTCAGCTATTATAGGTCCTTTTTACTTTGAAATATGAAGATAAGTTATAAAACAATGCTTTAAGATAAGAAAAAGTTAATTTAGTGTGTTATAAATGTTTACTAGGAAGTTATTCTTCTATAATTTCCAAAATATTCGAACGTCTAATTCGAATTATTAACAGATATGATAAATATCGTTACGAAATGTTTCTGAATATATTATATATTTTTTTCAATATTATTATGACTTAAGTCATCTTATAAGGTTTACGTGTCTATCTTTTGCATCAAAATTTATGATATTATTGATAAATTTTACGATAGCTTTTACGTCGAAAATAATCGCTCCGGTAGAGAGTCGTACAATTGAACGAGTAATATAGAGGTTATTTCGGAATTTAAAAAGGTAAAAAAAATATATATATCTTAGAATGATTTAGTCCTTATGATTGATGATGATATATAAAAAAATTCCAATGCATATTTCAATGATTTCCACTCGGATACATCACATAATCAATCATTTTTAAGTTTAACATTGACACATGAAAGAAATTTTAATATCACGAATCAAAAAATTCCAAGTTTGATCATTTAAAACATACCCAAAAAAATTATATTATAAATAAAATCGCCGAGAATAGGAAAAGAATTAAACATTTTTATTGGAAGCATATTTTAAATTAATAAAATATAATCAAACCTCTGAATAACAGACACTGAATGACACGTTAATAATGGCCGTTATTTGGAGGTTATTTTGTATACATTTCATGAAGAAAAGTCCCTGAAAATGTCAGCTTTAATGTATTCATGTTAGATGAACCAGGACTGCAGAATATGTAATATTAATATTATAATGCATACAATATACAAGTATTACATACGTTGTAATATACTGTATTCGGTCCACGAGATCTTGGATATTTGTAGTATATCCTTGGAAAGCGTAGGGACAGGAAGTCCCGAGTAACTATATATAAACTTCCGGTCTAGAACAAAGTTACGTGAAATAAATTCAAAAATTTTCCCCTGGATGGTGTTACATGAAGATGATCGACATGACTCTTCTGTTAACAGGAATAGTATGATGTACAGAGGCAAGATACTTGAAATTTGAGATGGAGAGAACATATATTTTAAATTGATTAAATTAAGAATATAATTAAAAATTGCAGCCCGGCATTGTGACGATGTCAAAATAAATAATTGCTCGTTTCATATTTAAAAAATTACAAGATGGTACACATGCATGCTATGTTCTGGTGGGAAAATACTGTACGCTTTCAGCAGTTTATTAGAAAGAAATTGTGTTTGAGAGTTTGATAGACAGATAGTTGGCACTCAAGAAGGATACAAAGCACTTGGTTCCTTATACGATGCATTTGGTTCCAGATTGCTAGCTCTGGATGCACCAGAAAGGCTAGAGGTGGTATCGAATGGTCCTCATGTAGCCCGATTTAAACTCGCGGGCTTTTACAATATGGAAAAGGACAGTTAGTTTCTACCATAATATATGAACGCCTATTGTCAAGTATGCTTAGCAGATTTGGACGAAGAAAATGCGATTTGGTCTTCTGCTTGACTGGATAGGTTTTACCGGAGAGGTCAGTGTTCGTTACACTTAATTCACAAAATTAGTCAGATTTCCTGACAAGGACAGATCTAAAATAGAGCTATTAGTCCGATTCCGGATTGGCTGACTGTCATGTCCACAAAATACATTATGGGGAAATCAGAAAATAAAGGGAGATTCTCCTGATAGAAGCTGGAGACATGCTACTCGCCCATTTAGCCTCTCGATTTGATATTGTCCTGTGTTCTTATCTATAACCTTTGTAAATGAAAGAATGAATGTCTAAACTGGAGTCGTAAGGTTTTCCTTTCTGACAGACAACTGCATATATATCTAACGAAGAGGAGAGAAGGATCTCAGGATCCACTCCGAAACACACTCCTACAGAATTTGATTGTATTTGAAGGCAAAACATTTTGAAAATTGCATTTTGTAGTCGATTTATTTCTATTTGATTTGAATTTAATCTGTGCTTTTTGAATAATTTAATTTAGCGTAAGTTTCACTCTATATCTAGGATTAAAAATTTTACTGATTTATGTATATGAAACATAAAGAACCAAAATATCTACAGATGTGCATTTTTTGAGAATCATTTAATCTGAGAAAGTAAACTTTTGGAAGAGCATCTCGATTCTTAAAATTCAGCATCAAAAATTTAATTTATCATTTATTATACGATGAAAGTTACGTTGCATATTAGATATATATGTAAAATAGAACATATCAAAATTTTTATCTAAAAAATGATTAGAATAAAGTAATTTGCAATAATGAGTGTTTATCATTTCTTAATTATGCTATCTGTTGCTTTCTTGCGGAAATAAATGTCAAAAATTGAACTTATAAGCATATTTTTCTCATACTTAAAAGGTTAATGGTGGATTATATTATATACATAATGAATTATATTTTAGTTTAGTCTTATATAGCGTTATTAAGACAATGATATAATGTTTTTGTACATTATTAACATTTCTGAAGTTCGTAATAAAGCTAAGTATTAATACAATAAAATATATCGACCTTAAATAATATCGCTTATTTAGTAATAATTCTACGTATAATTTCGATCGTAAATTACGATTAAAAATAATAAAATGCAAATATTTGCGTTTATTTCAATATGGCGATGTGAAAAACATAATGAAATGCTTATGAATTATAATAATCTTATGTTTTATACACAAATAAATGTTACCAAAATATATTCAAATCAGCACTTGGAGCTACTTACCATATGCTTGTTGTCAATTTTTATCTCGATCTTCCTTAATCTGAAATCAAAGTTTGACATCATACTTCAAATAATATTTCTTGAGATGCAGAAGATTTTATACACAATACATTATACGAGCTTCTCCAAAGTTCGAGATATTTCTCAAGAATTTATATCTAGGGCTCCTCCACAGTCTTCTTCAGAGTTCGAGATATCCTTGAAAGATATCTCGATGAAGATAAGTCTCAAGAATTCAGGTCTAGAGAAGGTGCCTGGCAGTCAAAGATCGTACAAGTTGACTATGAAACGTTTGAATATATTGTAATATAAATGCTAATCTAAATGATATTTGAGTAAGAGTACAGCATTTTATCATATTCAAAACGGGATGCGACAAAAATCTAAACAAGTTTTTGTTTTTCCGCTTGCTTCTTAGATTCGTGTAATCACAATGTACTCGTGTTTAAGGTGCTGTATTAGATACTTTTATCAAGAAACGTAAATAAACTCGGCAGAAGAGAGCAATAGAAGATCATCTGACAATACACATGAGTAAATTGAGGTCAGAGAGAGATGCGGCATCATCTGGGTCGGATTTTTCGTGTTCACATAGTACAAAATATAAGTTGCCTCCAGGAACGTCACGTATTTGATTTTATGTGTGATTATTTTCGATTTTATTTCCTTATTTATCTGATTTGTTTTTTGAAACCGTGTCCTGTTTTACAATTGTGGCGCAGTAAACACTAGTATTGTGTTTTATTCCAAAGACACGTAGCAAATTTTCCATCAAATTCCTTTATTAGTTGAGTCGACTCAACTAATAAAGGAATTTGATGGAAAATTTGCCACGTGTCTTTGGAATAAAACACAATACTAGTGTTTACTGCGCCACAATCCTTATTTTTCTGTTGAATATGAAGAAGTTTGTAATTTGCAAGACATTTTATAACAGAAGAAACTGTCGTTCAATTATAATAAAGCATTATACTCGGCAGATAAATGTTGATAATCCTGTATTTTTAATTCTTTAACGAAAATTTAGCCTATATAAAGTAACTTAATAATACGATTCCGTAATACAGTATCAGAAAATTTCTGATTTGCCAATTTTAACTGAACAAATATGTTCCATTATTGCATAATTAAATATTCTTAACAACACTACTATGAATTTATATAATTAACTGTTAATCACAATTTAACAGATAATTTGTTTCTTTATTTAAAAAATTAACTTGAGCGAAATAATTAGAAAATATTTTCTTTTATAATTTATTAAAAACGCAATTTATTACAAGAAAAACTTGTTTAATTTTTAAGTATATCTGCTTTAAATTAAAAGGAAAAAAAATGATGATTACGTTAATTTGTAAAGTGTCTTAAACAGAATTTTATAGTAATTAACTCGCTTTTTTTTCGGTATTTTAAAATTAAATGATTAGCATCTGAAGTTCAATATCATTAGACTTAAAATCGCATTTTATTTACTCGGCTGTTATGTGTACTGTAAATAACAAGGAAAAGTATTGGAATCGTTTCAGATTTGACCCTCCGGATTTTATGCAAATCTACATGTTTTGAGACCCCCTGAACACAGAAAAGTAAAACAAAAACAGCAAAAAAATTTCGTAGACGTGTATGTTTTGCCGTCTATTTCGTTTAATGTTTTAGGATGGGGTAAAAATTAAGACACAAAATTTGGCATGACAGCTTATATAAGGGTTATTGATGCTATTAAATTTTGTTGGTTAAAGCTTAAGAGGGTTGTGAAATAGAACGTGCCATATCTCGGGAGATACTGGATTTAATAAAGATTTTAGTCGTTATTAATGTTATTAACATTTATAAATTTTTACAAAACTCGTCTCTACCCTCAAAATTAAGCGTTTGCCATTTATAATAATTAATAATATAGAAACTTTTTTTTTATGATAAAATCTTATAATAGATGGCGTCACACACAATTTATCTATTAATACCGATAGTATTGTTAATAATATAAAAGTTATTTTTTTAATTTAAAATTTTTAACAACCAGGAAAGTTCTACAACTCTTTGCTGCATTTTTAAATTTTTTTATCGCTAATTGCTTATCGTAATTCAAAGATTTTCTCATATTTTAAATTGAACTTTACCTTATCTCAAAGAATTTTTTTTTCTTTTTTAAATTGGAATTGAATAAAAGAAGGTATATATAATTAAATTTGAGAGAATGTGAAGCACATTTTTAATTGTTCAAATCAAAATGTATTTTTCTACGCTTTAAATTTTTCAATTGCTTCTAAATTTTTAATAGTTTTAAAAACTGAATATAGTGTTAAGATGAAAAAAATAACACTGTTTTTCTTGAATATGCACGTAAATTAGGTAGATTTCTATTTTATGATATGTGATGTATGAAATTATGTTCGTTATAATTTATTTTTGAACATAAAAATCGGATTAAAACTATTTAACATAAATTAAGAAATAACTTATTATTTTCTGATAAAGAATAGATAAGGTTTAAATTTTTAATGCAATTTTTAATTATCTCTTATTTAAAAAAATCACTTGCTGTATATAATTAATCCGGTTCTCCAACCTCTAAGCTTTCCACATTTTGAATGGTGTCTTGCCCCTGTACATCACACTTCTCCCAATAAGAGTTGAATCATGCTAGTCGTCTAACTAACTCCGTTCTCGAGAAAAATTTGAATTGATAACATGTAGCTTCTGTTCCAGATCTGAAGTTAGTATATATTGGGGTCTCCTGTCCCTAAGCTTTCCATATGTGACCTTGTTTTTCATCTATATAACTCCGTTCTCGAGATTAAGAAAGGATAGACGGACGACAGTGGGTATGTAAAGGTCTGTAATTTTAAAATTACAGCTCAATAATAATCGATAACCAAAGTTTTAAATTTAAAAATGAAAAATTCGCAAGTAATTTGCTTGATAAAATATTTATAATTTGTACTTTTTAATAAAAAAAGAAATAAATAAATTATATTTTCAGTTCAAATTTTATATTTAAACTGTATTTAAGAGTAAGGAATGATGATTTAAATAAGATGTTGATTTTTATAACTACGTCAATATAAAGTTTTATAGTCTTATATTTCTTTTCTTGGAAGACGATTATACATAGGGGAGACCGGGGCAAGATCGGCATGTTAAGCTTTACTTAAATTTTGTGTAATAAATACTGCTGTAAACTGAAAAAAAAGCTTTGCATATTGTCTATTGGAATGTTACCTTACTATAGAACTGGTTAAAATCAGTTTGGAAATAAAAATAATTAAAATAATTA
>NW_019384311.1:643105-644244 GCF_000671375.1 Centruroides sculpturatus | reverse complement strand
TTTATTAATATTTTATAAAGTTTGGAAAATTTATTAAGGGACAAATTTAATAAATTTATACTTTTGTACATAGAATGTACAAAATTTTTTTATAATAATTAATGGCTTTTTTCAAAACCCTTTAGTTTTACAATTATGGGTTAATAAAATAAATTATTCTTATTTAATAAAACATGCCATAATTCTGTCTTTCTTATTTTACTAATTCATCAATTATAAAAAATATATAGCTGTTAATTAGAAAAAATAACTAGTTAAAAAGTTGGAGAAGCAAAAGTGTGTGTGCTTAGTAAGTCAAGTGATGTTTTATTTTGTTAATGCACTATATCATGAGGGTCGTGGAATTTAAAACAAAAATTTGAGTAGAAATTCTGGATATTTGAATTTTTTGCTCCTTAGAAAATTAAATAAATGGCCATTATCATTCCTATCATAATTGGAGTTAGACAATATAAAATGATCAGTTCCATTAATATTAAATAATTGTGAAATTTACATTTATGTCGTCAAATTTATATTGTGGCGTAGTAAACACTAGTATTGTGTTTTATTCCAA
Organism: Centruroides sculpturatus; assembly: GCF_000671375.1. NCBI lineage: Eukaryota > Metazoa > Arthropoda > Arachnida > Scorpiones > Buthidae > Centruroides > Centruroides sculpturatus. The sequence goes on along the minus strand of NW_019384311.1, from coordinate 643,688 downwards.
AGACACGTAGCAAATTTTCCATCAAATTCCTTTATTAGTTGAGTCGACTCAACTAATAAAGGAATTTGATGGAAAATTTGCCACGTGTCTTTGGAATAAAACACAATACTAGTGTTTACTGCGCCACAATCCTTATTTTTCTGTTGAATATGAAGAAGTTTGTAATTTGCAAGACATTTTATAACAGAAGAAACTGTCGTTCAATTATAATAAAGCATTATACTCGGCAGATAAATGTTGATAATCCTGTATTTTTAATTCTTTAACGAAAATTTAGCCTATATAAAGTAACTTAATAATACGATTCCGTAATATCAGAAAATTTCTGATTTGCCAGTTTTAACTGAACAAATACGTGCCACTTATTGCATAATTAAGTATTCTTAACAACACTACTATGAATTTATATAATTAACTGTTAATCACAATTTAACAGATAATTTGTTTCTTTATTTAAAAAATTAACTTGAGCGAAATAATTAGAAAATATTTTCTTTTATAATTTATTAAAAACGCAATTTATTACAAGAAAAACTTGTTTAATTTTTAAGTATATCTGCTTTAAATTAAAAGGAAAAAAAAA
>NW_019384311.1:639153-641605 GCF_000671375.1 Centruroides sculpturatus | reverse complement strand
GAACGAAAATGAAAATTTGCTTGATAATTCAACTACGCTTGTTGGAGAACAATAAAAACACTACACTCAACAAGCCACCAATAAAACTCAACTGCCTAACCTATAACCAAAGTCTCCTTTTAATTTGTTTTTAAAAAAAAGCGCTTGACAAACTTGCCCCGCATGCCGAAGTTGCCCCGGTCTCCCCTATATATGTCGTCACAATCTATTTTTGGAATTACATTATTCATCTATTTTTACTCAGAATATTATCTACATTCATTAATTTCTATTCTTCACGGGCAAATTATTTGAAAGGTACTTCCTGTCTAGACCATTCAATTTAATAATTCTAGTATTTTTGTTTTATCAAATTAATTATTTTTCCTTAAAAATAAATTGCTTTAATCTTTCATAATCATAATAAAGATATGATTTTTTTCTTAATAACCGCTTAAAGTTTAGTTGTATTCTCCATTTTACTGGTAAACATTAAAATATTTATAACTTCAATATCTATATCAAATTCTATATGTTATTTTTCTTTATAAATTTATATTTGTGAACTTTAAAGACATTTTATTTTTCTTGAAAAAAGTTGAGAAAATAAGTTGAAAATCTTTATTGACTTTGTTTACTTACTAAAATTTCATTCTATCGATAATCAAAATTCATTAAATTTTTATATACATAACGTAATTTTTTATTTAAAAAATCAACAAAATACAATAACCTTAACTCGTTGGTACGAAATTATATGTTGTGCACGTTTTTTTATCTCTCTAGAGAAAATATAATGATTCAATTGTGTTCTTTAAGGATTTACACTTCTGGACAATAACTAATTTTGTCAATACGAGTTGAACCTTTCGGTCCATTCGAGCAGTGGTTTTTGACATACTTCGATTGATGTTATTGATCGTGACACGAAACTTTAACTTAAAATCTAATTCTCGTAAAGTAAATTTATAGATTTATATATTCTTTAATATGCCTTTTGACAGCTGTTTTTAAAAAGTCGTCATTGTTCTGTCACTACTAATGTGACACGTGAGGGATTCTATTACACATATGAAATTATTTATATAAATAATATATATATATATAATGTATTAAAACTTATCTAACGAGTTGTGAAATTGCATTGTTATTTGTTATAACTGTTAATAATCGTTATTCATAAAAGTTATTTTTTTAATTTAAAATTTTTAACAACCAGGAAAGTTCTACAACTCTTTGCTGCATTTTTAAATTTTTTTATCGCTAATTGCTTATCGTAATTCAAAGATTTTCTCATATTTTAAATTGAACTTTACCTTATCTCAAAGAATTTTTTTTTCTTTTTTAAATTGGAATTGAATAAAAGAAGGTATATATAATTAAATTTGAGAGAATGTGAAGCACATTTTTAATTGTTCAAATCAAAATGTATTTTTCTACGCTTTAAATTTTTCAATTGCTTCTAAATTTTTAATAGTTTTAAAAACTGAATATAGTGTTAAGATGAAAAAAATAACACTGTTTTTCTTGAATATGCACGTAAATTAGGTAGATTTCTATTTTATGATATGTGATGTATGAAATTATGTTCGTTATAATTTATTTTTGAACATAAAAATCGGATTAAAACTATTTAACATAAATTAAGAAATAACTTATTATTTTCTGATAAAGAATAGATAAGGTTTAAATTTTTAATGCAATTTTTAATTATCTCTTATTTAAAAAAATCACTTGCTGTATATAATTAATCCGGTTCTCCAACCTCTAAGCTTTCCACATTTTGAATGGTGTCTTGCCCCTGTACATCACACTTCTCCCAATAAGAGTTGAATCATGCTAGTCGTCTAACTAACTCCGTTCTCGAGAAAAATTTGAATTGATAACATGTAGCTTCTGTTCCAGATCTGAAGTTAGTATATATTGGGGTCTCCTGTCCCTAAGCTTTCCATATGTGACCTTGTTTTTCATCTATATAACTCCGTTCTCGAGATTAAGAAAGGATAGACGGACGACAGTGGGTATGTAAAGGTCTGTAATTTTAAAATTACAGCTCAATAATAATCGATAACCAAAGTTTTAAATTTAAAAATGAAAAATTCGCAAGTAATTTGCTTGATAAAATATTTATAATTTGTACTTTTTAATAAAAAAAGAAATAAATAAATTATATTTTCAGTTCAAATTTTATATTTAAACTGTATTTAAGAGTAAGGAATGATGATTTAAATAAGATGTTGATTTTTATAACTACGTCAATATAAAGTTTTATAGTCTTATATTTCTTTTCTTGGAAGACGATTATACATAGGGGAGACCGGGGCAAGATCGGCATGTTAAGCTTTACTTAAATTTTGTGTAATAAATACTGCTGTAAACTGAAAAAAAAGCTTTGCATATTGTCTATTGGAATGTTACCTTACTATAGAACTGGTTAAAATCAGTTTGGAAATAAAAATAATTAAAATAATTA
>NW_019384311.1:596312-637354 GCF_000671375.1 Centruroides sculpturatus | reverse complement strand
TGATAATTCAACTACGCTTGTTGGAGAACAATAAAAACACTACACTCAACAAGCCACCAATAAAACTCAACTGCCTAACCTATAACCAAAGTCTCCTTTTAATTTGTTTTTAAAAAAAAGCGCTTGACAAACTTGCCCCGCATGCCGAAGTTGCCCCGGTCTCCCCTATATATGTCGTCACAATCTATTTTTGGAATTACATTATTCATCTATTTTTACTCAGAATATTATCTACATTCATTAATTTCTATTCTTCACGGGCAAATTATTTGAAAGGTACTTCCTGTCTAGACCATTCAATTTAATAATTCTAGTATTTTTGTTTTATCAAATTAATTATTTTTCCTTAAAAATAAATTGCTTTAATCTTTCATAATCATAATAAAGATATGATTTTTTTCTTAATAACCGCTTAAAGTTTAGTTGTATTCTCCATTTTACTGGTAAACATTAAAATATTTATAACTTCAATATCTATATCAAATTCTATATGTTATTTTTCTTTATAAATTTATATTTGTGAACTTTAAAGACATTTTATTTTTCTTGAAAAAAGTTGAGAAAATAAGTTGAAAATCTTTATTGACTTTGTTTACTTACTAAAATTTCATTCTATCGATAATCAAAATTCATTAAATTTTTATATACATAACGTAATTTTTTATTTAAAAAATCAACAAAATACAATAACCTTAACTCGTTGGTACGAAATTATATGTTGTGCACGTTTTTTTATCTCTCTAGAGAAAATATAATGATTCAATTGTGTTCTTTAAGGATTTACACTTCTGGACAATAACTAATTTTGTCAATACGAGTTGAACCTTTCGGTCCATTCGAGCAGTGGTTTTTGACATACTTCGATTGATGTTATTGATCGTGACACGAAACTTTAACTTAAAATCTAATTCTCATAAAGTAAATTTATAGATTTATATATTCTTTAATATGCCTTTTGACAGCTGTTTTTAAAAAGTCGTCATTGTTCTGTCACTACTAATGTGATACGTGAGGGATTCTATTACACATATAAAATTATTTATATAAATAATATATATATATATAATGTATTAAAACTTATCTAACGAGTTGTGAAATTGCATTGTTATTTGTTATAACTGTTAATAATCGTTATTCATAAAAGTTATTTTTATCGTATCTGTGTGGTATTGTTTATTATTTTCGATATTTATTTATTAATTACTTCTTTCCTTGATAGACTATAAAATTATAATATAAAGTAATTATTTCAGTTATAAATAATATATTCGAAGTATTAATTTGTTCATTTGTTTTTAGTTTACTTTATGTTTACACTTATTTTCTGCACTAAAGAGTTGTCTAATTAAAAAGATAACTTAGTCATAATAAAAATAATTTGTATTAATTAAACAAGAAAAAATAGCAGATAAACAAGAGAAAAGAACAGATATAAAAAATCATTCATTCCATAAAAAACAATGCTAAAAAATTCCCAAATCTACAGGATATAGAATTTCTTCTACGAGGATCCGGGTTCAAATTCGATTTTACTAGTGTTGGATGCATAACACTACTAAACACTGATAGTTTGGTCGCAGGTTCGTACCTTACCAACAAGCTAGAGTAGTTTTTTCGAATATTTTCACGTGCCTAACATCGAAATAGGAGTTAGTTTCCTTTAGAAAGTCCTTCCAGGAGGCATCTCCTTGGCAGATCGCCCACTTGTTGCGTTTTCTTATTCCAACATTAAAAGTCAATCATAATATCATATATCATTCTAGAAAGTTAACAACTGTGATAAAAGAAATTCCACAAAATTTCTAATTAAAAATTGATGATGATAACTTTTCACCGTCATTCATCGTGATTAATGTTTTTATTCTTATTTCCTAAGCACACTAGAAATTAAATATATATTTGTGAATTATTATTGATAAATTTTAAGAGCAATTGCTGAAAACTAAAGATTTATATGTATCATATAAAGTAGTTAAACTTAATAAAGATCTTATTTATTCGTATCAGCAGCACTGTGAAAATCAATAAATATCAAATCAGATTCTTGAGAAATGAGGAAGGAATTTGTAAACGTTCAAATAAAATTTAGGTATTACTAGAAATACAGTATTTGTTACATTAATTTTCAATATTTTAATATTAATAGCATATAAAATATACGATTATATATGTGAATCTAGTTCAAATTAAATTAGCTTCACCTATGTTTCTTTCAGAAAACATTCTCCGGAAAATATTTTTCTGATTTCAGGGAGAGTAAAATGTGCAATTTATTGTTTAGTTTATATATATATATATAATGTTTTTACAGAATTGTTTATATGACAGTTATATATAGAGTATTCGTCTCCACAGGAAATAAACCCCGAGTTCCACATATTAGCTTATAAATAAATAAATAAAAAGTTATTATAGGCTATATTTATATACATATAATTTCTATCAATAAAACATATTGTTACTAAACATATTATTTTATTTATGTAAAATATTTATATGAATATTTCATGACTTAGCTACGTACTGAAACCAGTTAACTCTTCCATAAACGGATGGAAAAAAAGGAACTTATTTTTTTCGTAAAGGTTCATCTCTTATCTCGGAAAAATGGAGAAAAAATTCATTCATGTGATTTCCGAAATTTTATTGAAAGTATGTGATGCGAAACCAGATTGACATGACAGCAATATATTGAATTATATTGTTGATATTTGCATCAGAATTTTTCTATTTTGTTCACTTGCTTGTATTTCTCTACTAATGTGATTTTTTTGTAGAGTTGAACTTAAAGTCAAACTTATCATAATAATATATATTCATTTTTCATTCTCTGCTGTTATATAACAGAGGGAACGCATGACCATCGGCCAAAAAATGACTTTTACATTTTAGGACTCGGGAAGTTTTGAAACGTCGAGAAATGAAAAAAAAATCTGAATTTTTTCTGTATTTTAGTTTGTTTTTAGGAGAGACGAATTTTTCCATTCAATTTAAAGCTTAGCTCCTGTGCTTTTTGTTAAAAATTTCTGAAATTTTGCAGGGAGATTCGTGTGTTAACAGGAAATGTTTGTAGAAATTTTCAGAAAAATAGGACCATTGGTTCGGGAGATATGACTCCATCCTCTTAATATCTCCCGAACCAATCTGAAAAAAAAGGTAATGGTAGCAAATAAACAAATAAAGAATGTCAGGATAGTCCAGCAACTTATGTAATTAATAATTATATTATTTGAAATTATTAAAATTTTAATACAATAATAAATAATACAATTATTATATTTAAAATTAAATAAAAAAATATAAAATATCAACTTGTAAAGTTATAGAAATTTTTATTATAATAATTATTTTTAATACAATAAAATTATGAAATAAGGCTTTATACTTTTATGTCATATATGAAGCTGTATTATTATTTAATTTTAGTAACCAGACATTTCGAAACTAACGTTTATAATAGGTTTCTGGTAAACAATAATAAGTTATTACTTATGAATATAATTCAGAGCTTAAATAATATTTGATAAAATTACTAATTTCTTTTAAATCTTTGAAGGAAGATGAGTTTTGAACAAACTATTTTAAAATATACATATTGTTTTCAATTACAAGTGTAGTTTTAACATTAAAGTCATTTTATTTATTATTTTTACGGTAAATAATTATGTACAGTTCCTTAAATATCAAAAATTGACAGTAATGAATTGAGAAAATTTAATTTCTCGAATAATTATAACTTTTGTTTTGTATTCTTACAGCAAAATTTACTGAATTATATTTTATAGAAGTAGTAAATTTATTATTCTAGTTGACGGTTTGAGTTAACTCCATCAAAATTGTGTTCTTAACAAGAATCGATAGTGTTGAAACACATATGATTTTTGTTTGTCCTTCGAACGAAAGTTCTATTTTTCAACACAAAATATTGACTATCAATAAACAAATGTTTTACACTTTCATATCAGAATATGGAAGATAACGAAATAAAAATAAAAATATACTTTTTTAATTTATTTAATTTAAAATATATGCTCTCCATTTCAAATTAGTAGTATCATGTCCCTATACATCATGCTATCTTGTTAACAATACAGTCGTGCTCTAAGTCCTTTCAGAAAAAACATTTGAATTGAAATAGCGTGACTTTCTGTTTATATCGGAAGTTCGTATATAGTTAATCGGGGCTTACTTTCCTTAAGTTATATATGGTCTCGACTTTCATCTGTGTAACTTCGTTCTTAAGATTAAGGAAAGACAGACGGACGACAGTGAGAATTTACAAAATTACAATGTTTTCAATTTGAAGTCCAATTAATTAATTTTTGTTTTGTTTGATGAAATTGTTTAATAAATATAATTTATTTCGTATTTTTCGGTAGTAAATGGTATTTACGTTGCAGGTTATTAAACTTATCCCCTTGGAATGTTTATACATTTGTATGTCTATTTTAAAATTGTTAAAGTAAGTATTGATAAATTGTTTAATATCTGCAATTGTAATAAATGTAAAATCTTGCAAATCAAGTTTAAACCACTTATAATTAAGATAGAAGGGGTACTGAAACTTTGAAAACATATCAAAGATGATGGCAATACGTTTTAATGATGAATTAGGGGGATGTTTCCACTCCAAACCCTATAAATATAAACAAATGTAGAACTTAATCGTGGTGTGTGTATGTAAATGCACTGTAATGAAGAACTTCCCACCCAAATCTTAAAAAATTAAAATTATCAGCTATTAATCTAGCACATGCAAAAAAATACTTAATTATTTTGAATTTAATTTTGTTACATTCTTACCTTATAAGTTGCTTCAGAAGTATAATTTGATTATAGAAATAATAATTTAATTATTTTTACAGAATAGAATTTCCATGAAATGTGAATATAATTTTTTAAATTAATTGTTCAATTAATATTATAACTAAATTTTCTTCATTTTATAGAATTTTCGTTCAAAAAACTACTATTTATCGTTCCACTCTATATTATATAATTTTTTAAAAATTTAATATCTGTATAAAAACTAATAGAATAAAAAGGAAATTATAGATTTTATTACTTTACAAATTGTAAGAAAGTAAAGTCAAAAGTTAATTTAAAATTTCTATTGAAGTATTCGTAGGATTATTGGGATGATTTCTGCAATGTAGGTTACCTTCGATACATGCGATGTCGATTAATGCGGATCTGTTTTCATAGGAAGTTCAACGTTGCTAACTCGACAGAATCAGTACTAGCGACATTAAATCCATCCCTTCTCCCAAATTCTGCTTACTGTTAGTAGGAAAACTTTAGTTTTCGGATGGTTACGTTTTTATTTTCGCATTTACTGTAATTCCTGTTTTAATTCTTTAATTTTATCGAAGTTTCTAGGAAGAAAAAATGAAAGCAGACGTTTAATAAATATTTTACTTCATGTTTTTCTGGGTGATACTTCACTGGTTAATTTAAATTATCTATAATCAATCTTTATTATTATTTTCCATGATTTGTTTTAATTATTGTGTGAAACTACACTGTACTTTATCCAAAATAGTTAATTAATTAATAATTCTTCAACAAACCTTTTTAAATTTCTTTATTTTCTTACGTTTTTATTCCACTAAGAAAATGTACAGTAGAGCCTCGATTATCCGACCCCCGATTAACCGACCGCCCTAGTCGGAAAATTCAAATGTCCGCTAGTGATGTGGCGCTACAATATTTGGCTATGTCTTGGCTACTTTAATATTATTTTTACGTGTTTTAGCTGGCACTGGCTCGACCATGAAAGGGAGCCAGTATTTAAACGAGGCTTAATTTTATAATTTTTAACGATACAATAGCGACGATTATTATTTAAGAAAAATTTTTGTTAGGCTTAACATCAATGAAAATTCAACGCGAAGTAGGTAAATAGCGATATACTAATATACTAATTGCATGGGATATAATAATATACTACACTAATAATGGATTTTTTCATAATTTTCGGTTATCCGACTTTTCAATTATCCGACCAACCCCAGTCCCCAATTGAGTCGGATAATCGAGGCTCTATTGTACATTTAAAAATTACGATTTCTCAATGACCTAATTCGTAAATTAATTTATTTCTCGTCGATATGTGCAGTACACTTGAGGAGCCAATTAAACGCGTATATCGAAGTTTAACTGTAAAACTATGTTAAAACCAATAATTATATGTTTAAAGAATTTAATTAACCTTTTTGTATCAATATAGTTTAAAAAACTTGCGATAAATTCAAATTTGAATGGTGCAGACTGCTGTAATTTTAAACGTAAAAATATTACTTTGTTTAATATAAACCTTTATATTTTTCTTTTTAGTAAGAATGAAAATAGAAGACCTTGGTATCGGCTCAACGATACTATCGAACGTAATAGAAGAGCTAGAAAAGCTTACGAGGCATTATTGACAGTTACAGCAAGAACACCTGAGACTAGAGAATACGCGGAATTTTCTAGAGAGGTGAAGGAAATTGCCAGGAAAGAATTTGGATTTGAATATGGACAAGAAGAAGTAAAGTTTTTTTTATTCAAAATATAGTTATTTTTTATTTTTACTCGTGAAAATATTAAGCTATATGGAATTCTATGGTCATTTTAGGTTTATTTAAGACTGGTTGTAAGTTCTTTAGTTACGCACGCGATCTCTAGGAGATGGCGTTAAAACTTTAATGCTTTTTCAATGGGAAAACCATTTTCCAAAAATTCTCAAAAACAAATAGAAAAGCAAATAGAACCAATCGGATTTTTAATTTATAATCCTATTTAATTCTTCTGCTAATGTACGGTTCAAAATTTTAAAAATCGAATTCGTTAATTCTCTGCAATTTAAAAAAAAATTACAGAAAATTAACGAATCCGACTTATAAAATTGCGAACCGTGCATTGATAGAAGAATTAAATAGAATTCTAATGCGAAAACCTACTTGATTCTACCTTCTTCCGTTTTCGAGAAGTTTTGGAAAAGGATTTTTCGTAGAAAAAGCATTAAATTTTTAACGTCATCCGCTGGAAACCATAGAACCAGATAGCTGACACCCATAGACTCTATGGTAATCGGTCCTAGGATTATAGCACCCTGACCGGAAACTGGCAGAATCAGTCTATTCAATGTCTATTGTCAATATTTAGAGCTATTTCATTAAAAGCGTTTAGTGGAATAGCAGTAAATATTTTTGTTTTTTATACAATATATTAATTTTGATTTTAATTACAAAATTAAAATTATTACATTGTATAAAAAATTATATTATATGGCGAATTTACTGGTCAATAGTAAAACAAGCAAAATGGCATCCTTAATTAATTTGATAATTATATACTGTACAAGGGAGGTACTGTACATATTATTTTCTGTTAATAGACTATAAGTAGAAAATATAGCTAATAAGCGTGATATTGACTTTAACTTTTATAAATCTAAGCATCTTTAATTCATCTTTTTCCTATTATTAGATAATATACCAAAATGTCAAGTTATTTCAATTCAAATATTATCTCCTGAACGGTGTTACATATATGGCTGGCATGACTCCACTGTTAACAAGAAAAGTATGATTTACAGGGGCAAACACTACTAAAATTGAGAGCCTTATGATGATGCAATTATTTATTGCATCATCATAAGGCTCTCAATTTTAATACCGTTTTAACGTAATAATAAATTAAAATGTATGATTTATATTATTTATAAATTACTTTAATTTATTTAATTAATTATCATTATTCGATATTTAAAATAATTACACAATGAAAAATGATAGATATCATTTTCAGTTCATTAGAATAAATTATATGTTTTAATCTCTTATTACGTGNTATATATAAATAATATATATATATATAATGTATTAAAACTTATCTAACGAGTTGTGAAATTGCATTGTTATTTGTTATAACTGTTAATAATCGTTATTCATAAAAGTTATTTTTATCGTATCTGTGTGGTATTGTTTATTATTTTCGATATTTATTTATTAATTACTTCTTTCCTTGATAGACTATAAAATTATAATATAAAGTAATTATTTCAGTTATAAATAATATATTCGAAGTATTAATTTGTTCATTTGTTTTTAGTTTACTTTATGTTTACACTTATTTTCTGCACTAAAGAGTTGTCTAATTAAAAAGATAACTTAGTCATAATAAAAATAATTTGTATTAATTAAACAAGAAAAAATAGCAGATAAACAAGAGAAAAGAACAGATATAAAAAATCATTCATTCCATAAAAAACAATGCTAAAAAATTCCCAAATCTACAGGATATAGAATTTCTTCTACGAGGATCCGGGTTCAAATTCGATTTTACTAGTGTTGGATGCATAACACTACTAAACACTGATAGTTTGGTCGCAGGTTCGTACCTTACCAACAAGCTAGAGTAGTTTTTTCGAATATTTTCACGTGCCTAACATCGAAATAGGAGTTAGTTTCCTTTAGAAAGTCCTTCCAGGAGGCATCTCCTTGGCAGATCGCCCACTTGTTGCGTTTTCTTATTCCAACATTAAAAGTCAATCATAATATCATATATCATTCTAGAAAGTTAACAACTGTGATAAAAGAAATTCCACAAAATTTCTAATTAAAAATTGATGATGATAACTTTTCACCGTCATTCATCGTGATTAATGTTTTTATTCTTATTTCCTAAGCACACTAGAAATTAAATATATATTTGTGAATTATTATTGATAAATTTTAAGAGCAATTGCTGAAAACTAAAGATTTATATGTATCATATAAAGTAGTTAAACTTAATAAAAATCTTATTTATTCGTATCAGCAGCACTGTGAAAATCAATAAATATCAAATCAGATTCTTGAGAAATGAGGAAGGAATTTGTAAACGTTCAAATAAAATTTAGGTATTACTAGAAATACAGTATTTGTTACATTAATTTTCAATATTTTAATATTAATAGCATATAAAATATACGATTATATATGTGAATCTAGTTCAAATTAAATTAGCTTCACCTATGTTTCTTTCAGAAAACATTCTCCGGAAAATATTTTTCTGATTTCAGGGAGAGTAAAATGTGCAATTTATTGTTTAGTTTATATATATATATATATAATGTTTTTACAGAATTGTTTATATGACAGTTATATATAGAGTATTCGTCTCCACAGGAAATAAACCCCGAGTTCCACATATTAGCTTATAAATAAATAAATAAAAAGTTATTATAGGCTATATTTATATACATATAATTTCTATCAATAAAACATATTGTTACTAAACATATTATTTTATTTATGTAAAATATTTATATGAATATTTCATGACTTAGCTACGTACTGAAACCAGTTAACTCTTCCATAAACGGATGGAAAAAAAGGAACTTATTTTTTTCGTAAAGGTTCATCTCTTATCTCGGAAAAATGGAGAAAAAATTCATTCATGTGATTTCCGAAATTTTATTGAAAGTATGTGATGCGAAACCAGATTGACATGACAGCAATATATTGAATTATATTGTTGATATTTGCATCAGAATTTTTCTATTTTGTTCACTTGCTTGTATTTCTCTACTAATGTGATTTTTTTGTAGAGTTGAACTTAAAGTCAAACTTATCATAATAATATATATTCATTTTTCATTCTCTGCTGTTATATAACAGAGGGAACGCATGACCATCGGCCAAAAAATGACTTTTACATTTTAGGACTCGGGAAGTTTTGAAACGTCGAGAAATGAAAAAAAAAATCTGAATTTTTTCTGTATTTTAGTTTGTTTTTAGGAGAGACGAATTTTTCCATTCAATTTAAAGCTTAGCTCCTGTGCTTTTTGTTAAAAATTTCTGAAATTTTGCAGGGAGATTCGTGTGTTAACAGGAAATGTTTGTAGAAATTTTCAGAAAAATAGGACCATTGGTTCGGGAGATATGACTCCATCCTCTTAATATCTCCCGAACCAATCTGAAAAAAAAGGTAATGGTAGCAAATAAACAAATAAAGAATGTCAGGATAGTCCAGCAACTTATGTAATTAATAATTATATTATTTGAAATTATTAAAATTTTAATACAATAATAAATAATACAATTATTATATTTAAAATTAAATAAAAAAATATAAAATATCAACTTGTAAAGTTATAGAAATTTTTATTATAATAATTATTTTTAATACAATAAAATTATGAAATAAGGCTTTATACTTTTATGTCATATATGAAGCTGTATTATTATTTAATTTTAGTAACCAGACATTTCGAAACTAACGTTTATAATAGGTTTCTGGTAAACAATAATAAGTTATTACTTATGAATATAATTCAGAGCTTAAATAATATTTGATAAAATTACTAATTTCTTTTAAATCTTTGAAGGAAGATGAGTTTTGAACAAACTATTTTAAAATATACATATTGTTTTCAATTACAAGTGTAGTTTTAACATTAAAGTCATTTTATTTATTATTTTTACGGTAAATAATTATGTACAGTTCCTTAAATATCAAAAATTGACAGTAATGAATTGAGAAAATTTAATTTCTCGAATAATTATAACTTTTGTTTTGTATTCTTACAGCAAAATTTACTGAATTATATTTTATAGAAGTAGTAAATTTATTATTCTAGTTGACGGTTTGAGTTAACTCCATCAAAATTGTGTTCTTAACAAGAATCGATAGTGTTGAAACACATATGATTTTTGTTTGTCCTTCGAACGAAAGTTCTATTTTTCAACACAAAATATTGACTATCAATAAACAAATGTTTTACACTTTCATATCAGAATATGGAAGATAACGAAATAAAAATAAAAATATACTTTTTTAATTTATTTAATTTAAAATATATGCTCTCCATTTCAAATTAGTAGTATCATGTCCCTATACATCATGCTATCTTGTTAGCAATACAGTCGTGCTCTAAGTCCTTTCAGAAAAAACATTTGAATTGAAATAGCGTGACTTTCTGTTTATATCGGAAGTTCGTATATAGTTAATCGGGGCTTACTTTCCTTAAGTTATATATGGTCTCGACTTTCATCTGTGTAACTTCGTTCTTAAGATTAAGGAAAGACAGACGGACGACAGTGAGAATTTACAAAATTACAATGTTTTCAATTTGAAGTCCAATTAATTAATTTTTGTTTTGTTTGATGAAATTGTTTAATAAATATAATTTATTTCGTATTTTTCGGTAGTAAATGGTATTTACGTTGCAGGTTATTAAACTTATCCCCTTGGAATGTTTATACATTTGTATGTCTATTTTAAAATTGTTAAAGTAAGTATTGATAAATTGTTTAATATCTGCAATTGTAATAAATGTAAAATCTTGCAAATCAAGTTTAAACCACTTATAATTAAGATAGAAGGGGTACTGAAACTTTGAAAACATATCAAAGATGATGGCAATGCGTTTTAATGATGAATTAGGGGGATGTTTCCACTCCAAACCCTATAAATATAAACAAATGTAGAACTTAATCGTGGTGTGTGTATGTAAATGCACTGTAATGAAGAACTTCCCACCCAAATCTTAAAAAATTAAAATTATCAGCTATTAATCTAGCACATGCAAAAAAATACTTAATTATTTTGAATTTAATTTTGTTACATTCTTACCTTATAAGTTGCTTCAGAAGTATAATTTGATTATAGAAATAATAATTTAATTATTTTTACAGAATAGAATTTCCATGAAATGTGAATATAATTTTTTAAATTAATTGTTCAATTAATATTATAACTAAATTTTCTTCATTTTATAGAATTTTCGTTCAAAAAACTACTATTTATCGTTCCACTCTATATCATATAATTTTTTAAAAATTTAATATCTGTATAAAAACTAATAGAATAAAAAGGAAATTATAGATTTTATTACTTTACAAATTGTAAGAAAGTAAAGTCAAAAGTTAATTTAAAATTTCTATTGAAGTATTCGTAGGATTATTGGGATGATTTCTGCAATGTAGGTTACCTTCGATACATGCGATGTCGATTAATGCGGGTCTGTTTTCATAGGAAGTTCAACGTTGCTAACTCGACAGAATCAGTACTAGCGACATTAAATCCATCCCTTCTCCCAAATTCTGCTTACTGTTAGTAGGAAAACTTTAGTTTTCGGATGGTTACGTTTTTATTTTCGCATTTACTGTAATTCCTGTTTTAATTCTTTAATTTTATCGAAGTTTCTAGGAAGAAAAAATGAAAGCAGACGTTTAATAAATATTTTACTTCATGTTTTTCTGGGTGATACTTCACTGGTTAATTTAAATTATCTATAATCAATCTTTATTATTATTTTCCATGATTTGTTTTAATTATTGTGTGAAACTACACTGTACTTTATCCAAAATAGTTAATTAATTAATAATTCTTCAACAAACCTTTTTAAATTTCTTTATTTTCTTACGTTTTTATTCCACTAAGAAAATGTACAGTAGAGCCTCGATTATCCGACCCCCGATTAACCGACCGCCCTAGTCGGAAAATTCAAATGTCCGCTAGTGATGTGGCGCTACAATATTTGGCTATGTCTTGGCTACTTTAATATTATTTTTACGTGTTTTAGCTGGCACTGGCTCGACCATGAAAGGGAGCCAGTATTTAAACGAGGCTTAATTTTATAATTTTTAACGATACAATAGCGACGATTATTATTTAAGAAAAATTTTTGTTAGGCTTAACATCAATGAAAATTCAACGCGAAGTAGGTAAATAGCGATATACTAATATACTAATTGCATGGGATATAATAATATACTACACTAATAATGGATTTTTTCATAATTTTCGGTTATCCGACTTTTCAATTATCCGACCAACCCCAGTCCCCAATTGGGTCGGATAATCGAGGCTCTATTGTACATTTAAAAATTACGATTTCTCAATGACCTAATTCGTAAATTAATTTATTTCTCGTCGATATGTGCAGTACACTTGAGGAGCCAATTAAACGCGTATATCGAAGTTTAACTGTAAAACTATGTTAAAACCAATAATTATATGTTTAAAGAATTTAATTAACCTTTTTGTATCAATATAGTTTAAAAAACTTGCGATAAATTCAAATTTGAATGGTGCAGACTGCTGTAATTTTAAACGTAAAAATATTACTTTGTTTAATATAAACCTTTATATTTTTCTTTTTAGTAAGAATGAAAATAGAAGACCTTGGTATCGGCTCAACGATACTATCGAACGTAATAGAAGAGCTAGAAAAGCTTACGAGGCATTATTGACAGTTACAGCAAGAACACCTGAGACTAGAGAATACGCGGAATTTTCTAGAGAGGTGAAGGAAATTGCCAGGAAAGAATTTGGATTTGAATATGGACAAGAAGAAGTAAAGTTTTTTTTATTCAAAATATAGTTATTTTTTATTTTTACTCGTGAAAATATTAAGCTATATGGAATTCTATGGTCATTTTAGGTTTATTTAAGACTGGTTGTAAGTTCTTTAGTTACGCACGCGATCTCTAGGAGATGGCGTTAAAACTTTAATGCTTTTTCAATGGGAAAACCATTTTCCAAAAATTCTCAAAAACAAATAGAAAAGCAAATAGAACCAATCGGATTTTTAATTTATAATCCTATTTAATTCTTCTGCTAATGTACGGTTCAAAATTTTAAAAATCGAATTCGTTAATTCTCTGCAATTTAAAAAAAAATTACAGAAAATTAACGAATCCGACTTATAAAATTGCGAACCGTGCATTGATAGAAGAATTAAATAGAATTCTAATGCGAAAACCTACTTGATTCTACCTTCTTCCGTTTTCGAGAAGTTTTGGAAAAGGATTTTTCGTAGAAAAAGCATTAAATTTTTAACGTCATCCGCTGGAAACCATAGAACCAGATAGCTGACACCCATAGACTCTATGGTAATCGGTCCTAGGATTATAGCACCCTGACCGGAAACTGGCAGAATCAGTCTATTCAATGTCTATTGTCAATATTTAGAGCTATTTCATTAAAAGCGTTTAGTGGAATAGCAGTAAATATTTTTGTTTTTTATACAATATATTAATTTTGATTTTAATTACAAAATTAAAATTATTACATTGTATAAAAATTATATTATATGGCGAATTTACTGGTCAATAGTAAAACAAGCAAAATGGCATCCTTAATTAATTTGATAATTATATACTGTACAAGGGAGGTACTGTACATATTATTTTCTGTTAATAGACTATAAGTAGAAAATATAGCTAATAAGCGTGATATTGACTTTAACTTTTATAAATCTAAGCATCTTTAATTCATCTTTTTCCTATTATTAGATAATATACCAAAATGTCAAGTTATTTCAATTCAAATATTATCTCCTGAACGGTGTTACATATATGGCTGGCATGACTCCACTGTTAACAAGAAAAGTATGATTTACAGGGGCAAACACTACTAAAATTGAGAGCCTTATGATGATGCAATTATTTATTGCATCATCATAAGGCTCTCAATTTTAATACCGTTTTAACGTAATAATAAATTAAAATGTATGATTTATATTATTTATAAATTACTTTAATTTATTTAATTAATTATCATTATTCGATATTTAAAATAATTACACAATGAAAAATGATAGATATCATTTTCAGTTCATTAGAATAAATTATATGTTTTAATCTCTTATTACGTGAAACTATATTAAACATTTTATAAAATAAAAATATTTTTCTTAGAGATTTATATATTTATACTAATTAGTTACATTAAAACATAAAATATTTTTTAATTTTAAATATGGGTAAAAATGTATTGTTTAACATTTGTTAATTAACCTAACATTTGTTTACAGAGAGAGTTTTTTTCTACCCTAGCTGCTAATTACAGTAATTTTAAGAAAGAAACTTTAAAAGTTCATTCTAAAATTATCTTAAACTTTAATTTTTTAAATGAATTACAATTAAATATTAAGAAAAAATATACGAAAACAATAAGTCTATAGTAAAATTATATTAACTCAATTAAAGAAGCAAACATAATTGAAATTTAATTCACAATTCTTTATTTTTATGTACGAATCGAATCAATAATAAAGAACAATAACTTACTTATGTAACCTTGGGAAAAGGTTATATAAGTATTGCTTTTTGGTTTATTGAAATTCAATCTGTGGATTAAAGGGGGAAAAGAAATCTGAAATGACATAGAAAGGGAGGGGTTTTGACCAACAGGATGATTGAAACATCGAAAAAGTGGTTTAGAAGTTGGAAGAATTACACAAGTTTAGTAAATTACTGAATGATAACCTGTGGCAGAAAAGAAAAAATTGGTTTACAAACGTATTCTGAAGAAAAATATAGCAGTAATTCTCGCTTACAAATGCAGAACTAATGTAATGAGAATATATTTAAATTTTATTAAGATCTAAACTATTTAAAAATTTATTTAAATAATTATAAATATAAAGTCAAAAATGTAAGGTGTTTAATTGTTGAGTCGATACAAGAACGTAACACGTGTAAAAATAAAAAAAAATTAACTATTATAATTATAAGAAAAACCTTTAATAAAGTCTTATAAATTAGTTTTAAAAGCATTATAAAGATTTTTATAATATATATCAAGTTATAAATACATTCAAGTTAATCATATCTTCATAAAGAATATATCTGGCTTGAACAGACTGATGCATATGAATCCCAAAATTGAATTGTGGAAGTCGATTTTCATATAAACAAATATAATCATATAGTAAACTAAGTCCACATATATTAATAATCGAATAATAACGCAGTATTAATTTCAGGCTTGTTAAATACGTAAAATTATTGTATAATTTGAATGAAAAATAGGCGATTAAGTTGCCATCTTATATTAAATTTAATAAATAATAGAATTAAATTAATTAATTTGAAATATTCTAGAAGAAAAATCGATCCTGCTCAAACATGGCAATAAATCCGGCGTTATCATTTGATTATAAATACAAACGATTAAAAATATAAACTTCTCTTTCATCAATATATTTTCGTTGTGTCACTATCAAATAAATTTAAAAATTACTTATTTATTTATTAAAACACATTATTATATAGAAACTTAGTGAATAGAATTGAAAAGTATACTTATCTGCTCTATTGTAGTAGTAGTTTATCAGGCTGAACTCAGTACATACGTCAATCAAAAAGTTAAAAAAAATGTTTAGATATACTAAAAATATTCAGTTATTCAGCCGAATAAAATCAAAATTTCAAATATAAAATATAATATAAAAGCAAACATATACATTCTTTACTGTATGATCTCAAAACAACAATCCTATTTTATGTTATAAAATTTTATAATGTCGTATTTTTCTTATCTGATGGTCAGAAATACATGATATTGCAAGTAATATGAGACCGTAAAAATATAGTAATGTTGCGTGAATGAAATATTATCTAATATGATATTCGAATATATAATTTAAACTCAAACATAATATTTTGGATCATATAAAAGCACAGTATAAATTTATATCTTCCAGTGTCTGCTTATATAACTGGCGAGTTATTGCAAGTGTCTGCTTTTCTTCAAATGGCTGTTAGAAAATAATGCTGTATTTTATGCGTGATTTCACTGAAAAAATATTAAAATACAAATATTTGCTTGTTATTTTTTTTATTTCTTTTCATTTTAAGATCTCCTGAATCCTGAAAAGTTAAAAAATGGCAAAAAATTTCGTGGATCTATTGTTTGGGAATATATATGCGTGTAATGGCGTCAATTTCGTTTAATATATCAGAACGGGTAATAATTAAGAAACAAAATTTGGCACAGTAATTTCTGTATAAGGGACATTGACACTATTAAATTTCGGTAATGAGAGACCAATGGGATAAAAAGATGAAATGGGATAAAGGTCACCTGTCATATCTCACGTAGGAGTCAGACTTAATGATTGCATTAATTATTGTTTGCATTTACAGTTTTTTTTATAAAACGCATCTCTAACCCAAAAATTATGCGTTTTGCAATTTTATAATAATTAAAAATATAGAAAGTTTTTCTAACAAAATCTCATAACAACGCCACACAAAATTTTATATCTATTATGATTAATAATATAAAAGTTATTATTTAAATAAATTCTAACACAATTCGTTGCTAGATTTTTTTTTTTCGTTAATTCTTATTTATTATTAATAGTTTACTGCTACTATAATCTATTAATAAGACTTATTACATTAAAGTAACGTCTAGAGGAAAAAGAGATTGAATTATTCTATTCGTTTAAAGAAGAAACGTTCTTTGTTTGCACCTGTTACATCACACTGTTGTTACATCAGTGTAAATACTATTAATAGATTACAGCCACAATAAACTAATTTAATAAGTAAAAAGTTCTTGTTAAATAAGACATTCTGAAATTTTTGGATATTTAAAAGTTTTTGTTCTTTTGAAATGAGAATTTGCTTTCTAGAAAGAAAAGGTTTGCTTTTGAAAAATACATAAAAACAAAAGACTTAAAAATGTTACAATTATTGTGGAATTTCAGTATTGAAATTAGATTTTCAACGAAAAGAAACATTTTTGCAATTCTTAAAATATAAATTTTTCAAGATCTTTTGCAAGAATTGATAAAATCTGATGATAAAGAAGATATTAAATTTTATATTTCTATTGAAATAAGAGGTCATACGTGGAATTCTTACTCCATCTGAATTTAACCGAATGATTTATTTCATCCTATAGTAAAATTCCTCCTTTAAATAGGTTATTGAAAACAGTTATATGTAATTCAACATTTTTACTATATTTAAAAGTAATAAATACATTAATTAATTTTATAAATTCTCATAAAAGGAATATTTACTTAATAAAAGGAAAACTAATAATTTTTTGAAATTTATATATAAAATAAAATATTCGCTTGTCTGTTCTCTATATATTTCTAAGTCCTTTGACAGATCTGAATTTTTCAGAATTAATCAGTAGAACCTTGCAGAAAATGTAAACTGCCATAAACTTTCATCTTCTATTAACTATTAAGCCCTTTGACTTTCTTGTTTATAAATAAAATAATAAATTAAATCAAAATAATTAGTATAATAAACCTAAATAATTAAGAGTATACATATTTTCCTCGTAATTTATAATTTTAACAGTACAAAAATAGCAAGTTAATTGAATTATAGTTATTATTCGTTTCTCTAAAAAAAAAACATTTTTTTACTATTTTAAACTTGTATAAAAATGTCAAATTTTAAATTTGTATTTATAAAATTTGTATTTGTATTTATAAAATTTGTATAAAGTTTAAATAAAAAAAATGAAATTATTTTTTTTATCATCAGGTAAATACTTTCGTAACTGCATTCCACGAAGCGGTGTTGTTATACTCTTTAGCACTAAATGAGACTTTGACTGAAGGTTATAGCATAACAAACGGTTCTATTATTACTCAAAAAATGTGGAATAGAACATTTGAAGGTAAGTCATTATTATTTTTCTGTTGAATTGTTGAATTCTCGCTTATGAGAATAATCTATTCTTATAGAAGCAAGTCGGATCCTAGTTCTATTTTTCTTCTAATTTCATTCTTCTGAAATTAGTTTTTCAGTTAAAAATGACAAATATAGTGTTCATATAATATATGAAATTCTATATTTCAGGTATTACTGGAAGTGTGAGTATTGACGAAAATGGTGATCGAAATGCCGATTATTCTCTTTTAGACATGAACCCGAAAAATGGAGAATTTGAAGTAAGAAATTGGATATGTACAGTACTTTCATTGACGTTTTTGTTAATTTTTACACCAAATATTCCTTCAATATATATTTATTTTATACATATGAAATGTTTTTTTTTTCATTTTATAATGATGTTTTACACGTCTCAAATATGTAAATTTTAAACTTTAAAATGAGCATTTCTGAATTCATATGGATACTTTATATTGCTATTATAATTTCAATTGATACAAGATTATATGACCCTCCAACAGGATTTTTACATTTTTGGACTTGGAGGATCTCGAAACATCGAGAAATGAAAAATTTCGGGTATTTTTTTTATATGTATGGATGTTAGTGTGTATGTGGCACGATTTTGTTTAACCCTATTTGAAGATTAATAACTCCTGTGCTTTTTGTCGAAAATTTCTGAAATTTTGCTAGGATCAGTGGGTATTAGGGGGATTGATACTATTAAATTTTGGTGGTTAAAGGTAAAGAAGGTCGTGTGTATTTCCAGTACGGTCATATTTAATAACGATTTTACTCGTTATTAGCATTTATAATTTTTTACAAAACCCATCCCTACCATCAAAATTAGGCTTTTTCTTCTATTTTATATTAATATAAAATATAAATTTTTTTAAAAAATAAAATATTATAATAAATGGCGCCAAATGCAGTTATGCATCGTAGGAGTATTTTGTATTTTCTTTATTTTATTTTTTCATATAACAATTCAAGAGAGTTACAAACAAACGTTGATAAATGATATAAATTCAAGTCTCTTATCAGAATAAATGATGCGAAAGTATAATACGAGTAACTAAAATAAATGATAAATTAAACACGAATAGAGAGCAGAGAAAAGGAAGATATACAAATTCTTATTAAAAAAAAAAAAATAGTGTGATGAAGATGATAGATTAATAATAACGTTACAATATATCTACTCTATAGAAGATTTCATTGATAAGATAAATATCTTCTTGTATAATCTAATAATATAAATCAATTTAAACTCTTGCTTAAAATATATTAGAACCTCTTCTTCATAAATAATATAAGAAAAAAAAAATCTATCTTCTGATTGAAATGTGATATCTTTGTTTTTATTTTTCTCGTCTACTTTTTTTAATTACAGGTCATATAACATTTTTCTCATCTGTATAATATAATGACCTTAGACACACACGATTTAATAATTCTAACTTTATGTCTGCACTCGTTCACAGTTCTTCAATTTACAAATTAAAAAAAAAAAAGAAAAAAAANATGTTTATTTAAATATTTTATTTATATTTCTATATTTTTATATTCCATATATGAAAAAACAATTATTTTTTTACTATTAGATAAAAAATGATAAATAATTTTAAAATTATAATTTGGTTATATTGTCAATAATAACTCATAAATGCAATTTATTACTTTAATTTTTATTAAATGTTTCTTATTTGTAAAGTGGGAAATATTTTACAGACAATTTTAGATGTAGAATATACTGTATTATAAAAATTATAGCGAAACCTCTGAACATTGGTCATTGAAGGTAACATTAAAAAATACAGCAGCGAGTTGTTTAACTTTCCCGGAAACTTTTGGTGGCGTCATCTGTTATCATATTTTATTAAAATATATTTTCATATTTTTAACTGTTATGAAATGGCAAAAAGCTTAATTTTGAGGTAGAGATGGGTTTTATAAATAATTATAAATGCTAATAACGAGTAAAATCGTCATTAAATATGACCTTTAATTTCTTCATCGCTTTAACTTGTAATTACTAAAATTTTATAGCATCAAACCCCCGATACACAAACCACCCTGCAAAATATCAGAAATTTTCAATAAAAACCTCGGGAGTTATTAATCTTCAAAGACTGTGAACAAAATCGTGCCCCATAAATACACACCTATACACACACACGCATACGCCCACACTAACATCCATACATACAGAAAAAAACCTTTAAATTTTTTGTATTTTTCAATGTTTTACGTTGTCCTGAGTCCAAAAACTTAAACGTCTTGGAGAATCATTTTTTAACCGATCTCCATACCTCTGTTATATATAAAAGTTGCTGTTATTCGGAAGTTATTTTGTATGCATTGCTAAAGATACATTCCTGAAAGAATGGCCGCCGTTTAGAGGTGGCCGTTATTGGAGGTTTAACTACACCTACATTATTTTTTTCCACCATCAAATCTTATTTAATTTACTATTTGAAGAAATAGAGAAATAAATCATTCAATGTCTTGTCCCGTATTCTCTCAAAGAATTCCAAATGTAAAACTATTTTAAAAGTGTTTTATATATAATTAAATTAGAATTGTTTATATTCGTTTATGCTGACCAAATTGATTTTAATTCATATTTATTAATATTTAAATAATAAAATTAAAAGTGAAAAAACGTTATTTCTAATTGGATCCATATTTAAATAATATTACAAATAATATTGTAAACAGAAGATTCTGTACTCGAAATAANATAGCATCAAAACCCCCGATACACAAACCACCCTGCAAAATATCAGAAATTTTCAATAAAAACCTCGGGAGTTATTAATCTTCAAAGACTGTGAACAAAATCGTGCCCCATAAATACACACCTATACACACACACGCATACGCCCACACTAACATCCATACATACAGAAAAAAACCTTTAAATTTTTTGTATTTTTCAATGTTTTACGTTGTCCTGAGTCCAAAAACTTAAACGTCTTGGAGAATCATTTTTTAACCGATCTCCATACCTCTGTTATATATAAAAGTTGCTGTTATTCGGAAGTTATTTTGTATGCATTGCTAAAGATACATTCCTGAAAGAATGGCCGCCGTTTAGAGGTGGCCGTTATTGGAGGTTTAACTACACCTACATTATTTTTTTCCACCATCAAATCTTATTTAATTTACTATTTGAAGAAATAGAGAAATAAATCATTCAATGTCTTGTCCCGTATTCTCTCAAAGAATTCCAAATGTAAAACTATTTTAAAAGTGTTTTATATATAATTAAATTAGAATTGTTTATATTCGTTTATGCTGACCAAA
The DNA here is from genome assembly GCF_000671375.1 of Centruroides sculpturatus. NCBI lineage: Eukaryota > Metazoa > Arthropoda > Arachnida > Scorpiones > Buthidae > Centruroides > Centruroides sculpturatus. Next base: position 615,641 of record NW_019384311.1, on the reverse strand, counting down.
TTGATTTTAATTCATATTTATTAATATTTAAATAATAAAATTAAAAGTGAAAAAACGTTATTTCTAATTGGATCCATATTTAAATAATATTACAAATAATATTGTAAACAGAAGATTCTGTACTCGAAATAATTTAAGTAATATAATATATTATAGGATTTAATTATAATATAGAATTTTCAATAAAATTTATTATAAATAATTTCATAAAATATGGACAGTTTTTTAATATAATTTTTCTAGAATAAAAACAGAAATATTTTTCTTGAAAGAATGTCGGTTGAATATTGCGAAAATGAAAGATTTTTCATGGCAGAAACTACTAAATAACATTTTCAATTATTATATTATTTAAATTTCTTTAATAGAAAACCGTTTATATTAAACCAATTTAATTTCATTCAGCTTGTAATTTAATTTAAAAGTAATAAAATTGGATAATTTATAGCTGTTACGAAAGTAACTGGCAGCAATCACGGATATTTTGGTGATAAGAAATATTAATCTAATTATATTAAATTGTTAGTTCTTGAATTATGTTTTTATTGATGATAATTATTTTCTGGCAGACTGGTTCTTGTATTCTATTAATTTGAATATTTCTTTTGATTTTATTATTTTTCTTATTCTTTCTGTTTTTGTGCAAATTATGAAAAAGTGATGGGAATTGTTTCTGTTCACTTTACTCTAATTCTAGTGTTATTGTGCTGCAATTTTCAGACTGTAACCCAATAACACTTGAATTAAAATAAAGTACATCTTACATTCTCGTTGTCGTCGGCCTGTTTGTCTGTCTGTTAATCTCGAGAATGCATTTAGATGGGTAAAAATCGAGACCAGATATGGAAAACTTGGCGGTAGACGACATCGATTAACTATATAAGAACTTCTGACCGGAAACGGAAGTCAAACGAGCGTTAGAGGTAATAAAAATTTGCAGCCCGGAATTGTGACGACGTCACAATAAATAATTTCTCATTAAGTATAAACATATTGTGTAAAATATACGCTATCGCTACAAATTTATATAGACACCAGTGAACAAAATAGAGTATTTTGTTTAAAGATCATTTTAGAAATAATTTTTTGCTGGATATTGGTAATAATAACACTAACTTATGAGTCAAACTGGAAGATACTGTATGTTACTTCACTCTACAAATACTCTAACAAAAAGTAAAAAGAATACACTAATGTTATCACTTGAGTTATCATTATATCGCATGAGATCTAAATTGAATTATTATTAATATTCAGCAAACAGTGGAGAAGTTAATTGATTAATATGTATAATTGTTCAAATACGAATCAATAAACACTACCGCACAATGTCTTCCGGGGTAATTTAATTGATAAAAATAGGGCTTGTACTGTTACTCGAAACTTTAAAACCAGGTCATTTCTCTTTAATAAAAAATTGGATGCTGATTTCAAAGATGCCATTGTTTAACTTAATACCATAGTAGATTTTAAGATACTGGCTATTAAATTTGAAGGAAAGACCAAAAAACTGCCTTCCACATTACATCCTCTATAGCAGAGTGATTAACGCAATTTCTGTTGATTTATTTTTCTTGCTTTTGTTTTCGTTTCTTTTTATTCTTGTAACATATGTAGGCTGCAACTGAAAAAATGCTTTCTTTCAAGCAGATTATTTTTAATATTTTATTAAAAAGAACTTTTTATATTTTTAATTATTATAAAATGGTTAAAAGCTTAATTTTGTAGGTAGAGATTGGTTTTATAAATAAATAAAAAATTGTAAATTCTGATAACGAGNGTCATTTAATTAGATAAATTACAAAACTATAATTGTTATATTTAGTTTATTTATTTTTTTATAAATGCATAATAAAAAGTATAAACAGTTTTTAATAAACTAATAACAATCAACATATAAACTCTAAATGTCAGCCATTTCCTCGCTGGAAAAAAGAAATAATATCGACAAAAAAAGAAAAAAATCATACGAAATTTTTAATATAATTTTTTCCTCTCTCTCTCTCTCTCTCTCTCTCTCTCTTGTGTGTATTATTATCTTTTGGGCTGCAATTTAAAATATTGCTGACCTATAAATTCCCACTGCTGTTCGTCTGGCTGTCTGTCCTTCCTTAATCTCGAAAAGATAGGTAGAAAAATCAAAGCCGAGACGAGATATGGAAAGCGTAAGGGCAGGAGGACCGATAACTACTTGTTATTTTAATTGAAACATTTTGTCCTGATAGGAGTTAGATAGATAACCGACACGACTCCGTTGCTAATAGGAAAAGTATAATATATAGGGACAAAACACAACTAATTTGAGGTGGAGAGCATATACGGTATTTTATATTAAACAAATTAAAAAAGTATGATTAAAAATTACAGCCCGGTGACTTTGTTATTGGCGAACTAATTATTGTGACAATGTCACAATAAAGAATTACCCGTCTGTTATCAAAATTATAAGTTTTACAATAATAATCTATATTTTCGATTGAAAGAATGTTTCATGATAGATTACGTGAAGTGATATTTTTATAGACAATTAATTTTTAAAGCTATTAAAACTGTAGAAATTTATCAGATGAAGCAAAATAAATGAGTACTTCTATGGCTATAATCGACGGTCTATATAAAAGAAAGACCTGATGTTTAATTTGATATAATTTTTATTATTTTAAGTCTTAGTACTTTTTCAGTTTTCCTTTGTTTAAAAAAATGAGTAAGAACACAAAGCAACGCAGAAGTTTCTCTAATTTTATTGTAAAAGTTGGAAAAATTGTAGATCTATAAACGTAGACGAAAGTGGGGACTGTCGTCCGTCCGTCTACCTGTGATTCCTTAATCTCGAGAACGGAGTTACATAGATGAAAGTCAGAAATATGTTTGGAAACCTTAGGGTTAGGAAGCCCGATTAACTATATAGGATCTTCCGATGGAAATTGGAAGTTATGTTATTTCAATTCAAACATTTTCCCTTGAAAGCAGTTAATAGAAGACCGACACGACTCTATTATTGAAAGAAAAGTATGATATACAGGGGCAGAACACTATTAATTTGAGGCGGAGAGCATATATTTTAAATTAAATTAATTAAAAATATGATTAAAAATTGCAATCTAGCATTGTGACCATGTCACAATAAATAATCGCTCGTTATTGTTAGTGTTGTACAGATGTGGCCAACAGGCCAAATGCACCTAAAACTGAAAAGCCCACCTATAACAGATTACTTCAGAAATCTAATCTTTAAAAAAAGACGCTAGACCTCTGAAGGAAAGTTGAGGGATGTCTCTAGAGCTCAAAAACGAGGACCCAGATGGACAAGTCTGCCTGAGCAAAGATCTGTACATACAAATGACATACAGAGAAATCTCCTCAGTATAAAACATGTATATAAGTATTTACTTTAGAAGTTTGTGTATAATTACTACTGTATTTAATACACAAAGTAGCAAAGGTCAGATTTGTTATACAATAGTACATTAATTATAGATATTTATTGTTTTTTAAAACATTGTTAAAATAATTACGGAATTTTTAGATACTGTTCACGTTTGAATTTTATAAATTGAGAATTGTCGTTATAATAATCTCTTATAGATTTATTTCACGATAAAGGAGATAACTGTATTTTCATATAATAGCCTCCAAAGAAATCTTTCTACGCGATATTATAAAAGACCTGGAAAATCCCAGTTTTCTTGATCACTTTCATTGACAGAAACCATAAGAAATCTTTTCCTCTTAAGCAAAGATCATCAATAATCTTAGTGTAGTAGATTTTATTGGACAACTTTACGTTGTCTTCTCAAGAGTTTTTTCTTTTTTTTCGAATAAATGTCGTAGGAATTGAAGTTATCGTTAATGGAGGCGGTTTAAAACGTATTTTTTCATCAAAAGTTTAATTGGCCAAAGAAAGAAAAATTGACGAAACATTAACAATGACAGCCACTTTCTAATTTCGTTAGTCTGATAAAATTTATGAAAAATCACAAAATATACGCTTATTTAATGATTTTTTTTCGTAATTTTTAAACTTTCCAGATATTTTTTTTCATTATTAAAGCACACGTAAGGGCTATAAAACAAATTATAGAAACTTAAAACTTTTCTAAATGCTTATTATCGATTTTAAAAAAATAATAATAGATGAGAGATTTAACTAAGGAATAAATTCAATTAATATAATTTTTTTATAGGTCTGTAATTTAAAATTGCAGTCAAATAATAATGAAAAGAGTAATTTTATATCTACTTCTTTAAGATCAAAGGTCAAAACGTTATAAATTAATCAGTAGGATTATTGTACGGTACATCAAAATCTCTTTAATATTATAACATTTTGTATAATTTAATGTCAATCAGGTAATCTGATATTTAATTATGGAGCTGCCCTACCGATAAGATGTACTGTACAGTGCTTAACTGGTACAGTCAATATGTGGAATTAAAATTCATGAAACACTAACAAAACATATTCTTAATAGAGTATAAAATAAAAATTTCGATAATTTAACGATCTTTTCGTATTAAATTTAGAAAATTGTGCGCCAATAACTTAATATATATATTTAAAACACGAACTGGCGCCTTTCAACCATTATTGATTAATGATTAATTACTTGGAAATAACATTAGAAGGTCGTGTAAAAAAACAGATGTTCTACTTTACTTTATTATTAATAATAATAATAAGACCTTTGTAGTAAAGTTAAAAAATAATTTCTTGTAGAAAACGTTCATTATTTTTTTAACAATGATATAAATAAGTAGAAGTTCTGATGAAAGCATTTTAGAACTTCAATAGGAGCGTCAAAGAGGTCGATGAATTATTGCATTTATTTGTCCAAAACCATCAGAAGTTTTACGGAAGTTTGCAAAAAAAACTTAATGAGAAGAAAACTTATTTGCACTTTGATCTTTTATGTGGAAATTATTAAAAAATATATATACTTCAGACTTCTTTTTGTTATTAGTTATAATTGAATTATACGTTTATTATATAAAATTTTGAAACATACACGTGATTACTACGTGTTTAATTTATATAAGCTTAATTTATATATACGCAGATCACTTGAGAAGGGGTTGGTGAGCATTTTTCCGGGGTCACGAGGGGTACGTAGTGGTTCCTATCCCTATGAATTAATATTATTTTTACAAACAAAAAAAATAAAAAGTTTAAGACTTTTTTCATTAATAAAGAAACATTCTGCATATTTCATTTGTTTAAAAAGGGGGTGCAAAAGGCCCGTTAAGAGGACGAAAAGATACAAATAAACACAAAACATATATATATAAATTTCTTATTAAGTCAATTTATAATAAAAATCCAGCAACGAGTTGTTTAACTTTCCAAGCAACATTTAAAACTGCAGGTATGGCACTATCTGTTATAATATTTTATATTTTTAATTATTATAAAATGGTTAAAAGCTTAATTTTGTAGGTAGAGATTGGTTTTATAAATAAATAAAAAATTGTAAATTCTGATAACGAGTAAAATCGCATTAATCCAACTGTAGATATGACACGACCCCTTTTAATCTCCCCACCATGTCGATATTTAACCAGCAAAATTTAACAGCACCAATCACCCTAATATACAAATGTTCCTGAAAAATTTCAGAAAGTTTCGACATAGGAGTTATTAATCTTCAAAGAGGGGCGCAAAATCGTGTCCCACACACGTATTAACATCTATACATATAGAAAAAACACTTGAATTTTTGTTCATTTTTCGACGTTTCAAGGTTATCTAAGTCCAAAAATATATAAATCTTGGAGATCATCTTTTGACTGATCGCCATACTTTCCATCTGTAATATATAACATCTGGGAAAGTAAAACTTAAATGCATTTTTGTATTCTTCTGATAGTATATATCTATACAAATGAAGTTTTAAGTTATTTGCTATGATATAATGAGGGGTTTTTTTTGGTTAAAAAAATGGTAGATTTCAATTTCATTACTTTATGTATTTAACTTAATTAAACGTTGTAATCATAACCATGTTCCAATTAACGTTTAATATATTTTTTATTGATGATTTTATCAATTATTTTCATATTTTATTTCTAAAATATATTTATTTATATAAAACAAATTTAATTATTCAGACGATTTTGTTAGAATTAATCTTAATACAAGTGAATTCTAAAAATAAACACAAGTAGAGAGAGAAATTTTATCGTGTTCTGCGTGGCTTAAGAACAAATGAAAACGTCAAGTTCAAAAAATAAATATTAGAAATGTTATCTTCGAACATAAAAATCTTTCGAAAGAAAATTTTCTGTTACATTTATTTTTCATTTCAACTTTCTATTTATTTAAGACGTTTTTTGCTTGATCCTATTAATGTTTCCCCCTTCTTTCTTCCTTTATGCTTCTAATAATAGAACTTTATGTGTTATGATGTTTTTTCTATAGAGATCTAATGTAAATGTTTTGTTCTATGTATTATTTTTAAATATTTTTATTATTTTAAAAGAAAGCTGAATTAGTATATAATATTAAAAATGAACTAATATCAGTTAAATTGCATCTTTCTTACTGTTATAATGAAAGTATTTTATAAAAGCTTGCTTTATAACTCTTTTCGTAGTGTTGGATGGAGAAGAATTTTTGTTATTTGAATCAGTATAAGATTATTTCTTATTTTTTAGTCATTTCTCGTAATTTAAATCCAATTTGATTTATATTTTCACAATAAAAACTTTGTTTTTTTTCAACTTTTTTACATATACAAGGCTGTTGATACAAAAATTTAGATGAAAATATTCTTATATATGTTACAGTCAAAACCCGTTTTTAGTTAGAACGCGTTTTAACTAGTTGAAACTAGTTTATACCGAATGTATTTGTTAAAACCCGTTTTGTCTAGTTGAAACTAGTTTATACTGAATGTCTTTGTTAAAACCCGTTTTGTCTAGTTAAAACTAGTTTTAACTCAAATTCATTTTTGACTAGCAGTAAATTCTAGTTTTAACTAGACAAAACGGGTTTTAACAAAGACATCCAGTATAAACTAGTTTTAACTAGTTAAAACGCATCCTAACTAAAAACTGGTTTGACTGCAACGCATAGAGTGATTCGGGGTAAGATGGTAAGCGGGGGAAGATGCCTAATTTTTGATATTTTCAAACGGTGACGTCACATATTGTCATGTATTTGTATGATGAATCGTTGGGCCAATATTGAGTGCGGAAAGCTGTAGTTGGCTACCGTTACTTCATTTTCTACATCCGAGAAGAATAAAAGCTAGATAAGAACGAAGTTTTTGTTGTGAAATGTTTCTAGAATAATTTTAAACTAAAAGTTAAAATGGAATTTATTAAAAATTGCTAAAAACAATTAATGTGTGATGTAGTTAAGGTTCTAAAGTTTCCATTGTCAGCTACCGCCGATCCCGATCGGACATGCTGGAGCACGTGACTCTACTAGGCATCTTACCCCAACAAATGGAAAATATGCCACATTTTTCTTGGGGTAACGTGCCTATTTTTTGTTAATTGATTTCCAATATGCCTATTTTTAATAAACTTTTGTTTTCTCGTTTTATTGCAGGATATGCATAGAAATTATATAAGGACTTCTCAAAAAAGTTTTTGGACTGAAAAAAGCTTTCAGCTAGCTATAGAACACGTTAGAACGGGCGGAAACTTAACAATACTTATACTGTGCTGTTATACTTACTATGAAGTACTTTGTACTACATATGCAATAAATTAAATTTGGTTAAGAAATTCAAAAATTAATTTTAAGCAATTATATTTGTTATCTTACCCTAATGGCATTTGGCATCTCACCCAGATACTTGGGGTGAGATGCTTAAAATGCCAGACAGTGAAAAAGTCGTCATTGCAAACACAGTATAGAATTTTTTAAAATAAACTCCAAACTTTTATTTGAAAGACATACTCCAGAATATGATATTTTCATTAGAGGGCTCCTAAACTCAAATTAGCGCTGTAATTTTCTTCATAAGCAAAATGTTAGGCATCTTCCGCCGAATCACTATACATAACTTTATTTCCCCCAAACATATTTATGTAGCTAAAATTAGTTTTAACTAATGTTAAAAGTTAAAACTAGTTTTATCTAAAGTCAAAACATGTACAGCAGTAAATTAACTAGACAAAACCGGTTTTGTCTAGTTAAAACTAGAATTTACTGCTAGTCAAAAATGAATTTGAGTTAAAACTAGTTTTAACTAGACAAAACGGGTTTTAACAAAGACATTCAGTATAAACTAGTTTCAACTAGACAAAACTGGTTTTAACAAAGACATTCAGTATAAACTAGTTTCAACTAGACAAAACGGGTTTTAACAAAGACATTTAGTATAAACTAGTTTCAACTAGACAAAACGGGTTTTAACAAAGACATTCAGTATAAACTAGTTTCAACTAGTTAAAACGCGTTCTAACTAAAAACGGGTTTTGACTGTAACATATACATCGGTATTTTATATATTACACTGTATTATATATTTATGAAAGAAAATTTCGTATATATTATGTTATATTTATGCTTCATCTAGACTAATAAAATAATTACTGATAATATGAATTATTGAGAAGAAATATTATGCCATTTATTATAAAGCAGAAAATTACTAAATTTAGAAATCATCTTTATATAATTCTCGTTATCATTAACTATATTTTAAAATAATTCTTATACAGAAAAATAAGATCCAGGTAAGATTCTTCTTAGAACAAGCAACATCTTATTTACAGAAAAATAGAAGGATTATTTACAGTAAATTTTCAAATAGATTTCTGTAAATAAAATATGTAAACTCTTCGTTCATATTGAGTAAAAATAATCGAAAATAATCACACTGACAAGGAAAATTTTCATTTACATTCAACTTTACTTTCTAATATGTTTTCATATTATTAATTTATGGCGGTGTATATACTCTATTATAGTTAAGATGCTGATAAAGAATTTATACTCCTAAACACCAGAAAACTGTTAATTCAATTATCATTAGTTTCAATTTTTCATCACAATGCTCTCAATTTCAGTAGTGTCTTGCCCTGTACATCATACTTTTCCCATTAACATGAGAGTAATGCTTGTCATCTATCTGACTTCGTTCAGGAGAAAATTTTTGAATTGGCATATCTTGTCTATAGTTAATCAGGACCTCCTGCCTCTATCTAAGCTTTCTATATCTGGTTTCGATATTCATCTCTGTTCTCGGGATTAAGGAAGGACGAACAGACAGCCTGTCGTCATTGGGAATTTATAGGTCTGTAATTTTTTAAATTTTTTAGTCCAATTATTCACCTTATTTATTCGTTTTGACTTGAACGAACGTTTAAGGAATGGTATAAAAATGATTAAAATTTAAATGACGATATGAAAAAAATTTCATAAATAATATTTGTTCAATTATGAAGAAATCCGAAAATAAATAAGCATCTTTTAAACTTATAAGTAAGGCAATGAAACAATTTCTCTATTAAAAATATAAAAAAACTATTAATATTATAAGTTAAAACATTTTTTATAATTGTAGAGCCAGAATTCAAGCTCACATTTTGACAAAACTTATCAAAACTCTTATAGACCTTTGTTTTCAAGCTACTGTTAAAATTTGGAGAATGTTTCCTTGTAACCACACATCACTAGAATTAGCACAATATAAGCATAATCACATTTACATAATAGTAAATAATTATTTTAAAACAATTCATTTAGTTGTACAACTAAAACTTAAGTTTAAATTTTGATAAATAACGGGGTTTTGAAGTTTTCCTGTAATTTTACTCTAGCCTAACTTGATAGATCTGTTGAAGTTAAGACTACGTTTTCATTTTGAGAATTTTATTGTATTTTAGTTCTTTAATTATACTTATTTTTTAAATAATTAAATATGAAGATTGCCAACTTTACAATTTATTTATATAATATCTTATTTATAACGTCACAATACCTTGTAATGACTAATATAATGTCTTGATATTCAAATAGGTTAACTTATTAACAGCTATGTTCATGGTTGATTGAGATAATATAAAATAAATTTATTTTCATACATTTATTATTATTTCTTGTATCACATCGGAGAAAAATGGTTCTCTATCGAATATCCTTACTTGAATGTTATCGAATAGTTGAGTGTTTGGATGGACAATTCTCAGTTTCCTTTTCCAGTACATTTCATCTTTATTCCTCGCACATTCTGTTTGTTTTCAGATGTAGATACATCAATAAATGTGTTACAATAGCAGTTTGTGTTTCCATTTTTCTCCTTCTCACTTCGAATTTACATTGTACTGTACGCTGCTCTTACAATCTCTAACTCTTTCCATAAGACTTTCTCATAATGCTGCTCTAGATCTCATTTTACGTGAATAGAATTATAGAGAATTAAATTGTTTGAATGTAAGCTTTATAATTTACAGTTTAAACATTTTCTATAATTTCAGAAATATTTAAATTCTTATCTTAGCTTCAAACTCTCCTAAATAAAACTTATATTAATCAAATTACGATATAGATTATAAAGAATTCAATATTTTAATATCTTTGTTTATTGAAAGGTGGGTTGAAATATTGACTTTTCTTTGTTTCTATCTGTGAAGAATGCCTTCTTTTTAAATTATTCTTTTAATTTTACAATAATTTAGTTATCACTCCGCTAATTTTATTTAATATAATCACCAATTTCATTTAAAAAAAGAATAACACTCTCTTTAATCTTATAATTTACACTCCATTCTCTCTGATGGGTTCTAATTTCCCATTGAGAATTCAGTAAAGGTTCTTTTAATTTCTCAACATATGTATTGTTAACATGTTTTTTTTTATAACAAAATAGCTTATTTTTTGTATCAATTTCTGCAATGTTGTCTTTATTCTTTACAGTCGGAGATTATTTTTATGTTGTGCTAACTTGTCTTAAATTGATTCCCTTCGTTTATTTTAGCACTACAACAGATTACATATACACTCAGGCAATGAAGGAAAGATCTCTTTTGCTTGTGGACAAATGTTTAAGTGGATACTCCTTATAATTTTTGAAAGAAAATTGTTAATAAAATTCTTAAAATCTAACTGCACACAAATTATTAATATTTAAAACTAAATAATTAAAGCTTTAAAAAATAAACAACTTAAAATTGAACATGGTACTGTACATAGTAATGACTCTGTAAGTGATTTATCTTAAATTATTAGCCTTTACAGTTTTAAGAAGTCAAAGATTATTGAAGATAGTATTCATTTTAATTAAAGCTATTATTGTCACAACGTAACTTCCACTTAAATAGAGAGAAAAATTACTTTAATGCCTATTCTTCATAATATTAAAAGAAAATATTTTTCTAATGAGGCGCTTCTTCAAGTAAGTGAAATACTCAAATGTGTGAAACGAAATATGTAATGCTGTAATCAGTGGCATAACTACTGTTAAGGGCGTATAAACGTCGCTGAAGGGTCTATTACATAACGAAAACCCAGACCAGGCCTCAAGCACCGTTTCTAGGAACAGTATAAATATGAGAATTTTTTAAAATTAGGCCTATATAAGAAACATTAATATTTTTTTGTTTGTTCTGAATAGGAACGATTAATTTTAAATAAATTTATACCATTTTTACAGTTTATTTTATCCAATTATCCTTATCACTCCGCAACAATGCAATTTTCGATTAAGTGAAACTTGTATTAAAAATATTAATGGTCAAAAATCAATAAATGTATTACATCAAATTTCATTTCCAGAATTTGTGTATTTAGGGTTAAGATTAGTATTTATAAATAAATATTTAGTTAAACATTATGCAATACTTTTGTTTGTTAATTTGTTAGATCCCTCGGTGGTGATGTTTAAAATGAGCTACAATTTGTATATATTTGTTTAAACTGACATTTGTAAAATTTGAACACAATACGGAATTTTCAATGCAAATATACTGTTTTACCGTTTTCCTATCCACTCTTAATTCATGTATAGTAGTGCCCATAGAGCCCATTAACAGGACTGTAGATCGGGGGTTTCTTTTGCGTACATAAGACGTTATACGAATGTAAATTGAAGTACTGATTGACAACTGACTTCTGATCTATTGATACATAGCCGTGATTTAATTTTCTGGAGTAAGTAAAAATGTATTAATTGCTGCTCTAGGGCCCACTCAGTCTTCATTGTGACGAGTACAGTACCAGTCGACCCCCCCTATAAGATTGTTGATTTTTCCGTTTTATATGAATTCCATGTTGTACGAGTCACTTAGATTTTACAAATACGTGTGCCGGGCTGTGAACGGCTCACATATTTGTAAAATTTAAGTGACTCGTACAACATGAAATTCATATAAAACGGAATAATCAACGGTGTTATAGGGGGGGTCTTTTTTACGCGGTCCATTTTAATTGCATAATTAGAAATCTTAGTCTCTTAAACAAAATAAGGTGTTCATGGTTGATTGAGATAATATAAAATAAATTTATTTTCATACATTTATTATTATTTCTTGTATCACATCGGAGAAAAATGGTTCTCTATCGAATATCCTTACTTGAATGTTATCGAATAGTTGAGTGTTTGGATGGACAATTCTCAGTTTCCTTTTCCAGTACATTTCATCTTTATTCCTCGCACATTCTGTTTGTTTTCAGATGTAGATACATCAATAAATGTGTTACAATAGCAGTTTGTGTTTCCATTTTTCTCCTTCTCACTTCGAATTTACATTGTACTGTACGCTGCTCTTACAATCTCTAACTCTTTCCATAAGACTTTCTCATAATGCTGCTCTAGATCTCATTTTACGTGAATAGAATTATAGAGAATTAAATTGTTTGAATGTAAGCTTTATAATTTACAGTTTAAACATTTTCTATAATTTCAGAAATATTTAAATTCTTATCTTAGCTTCAAACTCTCCTAAATAAAACTTATATTAATCAAATTACGATATAGATTATAAAGAATTCAATATTTTAATATCTTTGTTTATTGAAAGGTGGGTTGAAATATTGACTTTTCTTTGTTTCTATCTGTGAAGAATGCCTTCTTTTTAAATTATTCTTTTAATTTTACAATAATTTAGTTATCACTCCGCTAATTTTATTTAATATAATCACCAATTTCATTTAAAAAAAGAATAACACTCTCTTTAATCTTATAATTTACACTCCATTCTCTCTGATGGGTTCTAATTTCCCATTGAGAATTCAGTAAAGGTTCTTTTAATTTCTCAACATATGTATTGTTAACATGTTTTTTTTTATAACAAAATAGCTTATTTTTTGTATCAATTTCTGCAATGTTGTCTTTATTCTTTACAGTCGGAGATTATTTTTATGTTGTGCTAACTTGTCTTAAATTGATTCCCTTCGTTTATTTTAGCACTACAACAGATTACATATACACTCAGGCAATGAAGGAAAGATCTCTTTTGCTTGTGGACAAATGTTTAAGTGGATACTCCTTATAATTTTTGAAAGAAAATTGTTAATAAAATTCTTAAAATCTAACTGCACACAAATTATTAATATTTAAAACTAAATAATTAAAGCTTTAAAAAATAAACAACTTAAAATTGAACATGGTACTGTACATAGTAATGACTCTGTAAGTGATTTATCTTAAATTATTAGCCTTTACAGTTTTAAGAAGTCAAAGATTATTGAAGATAGTATTCATTTTAATTAAAGCTATTATTGTCACAACGTAACTTCCACTTAAATAGAGAGAAAAATTACTTTAATGCCTATTCTTCATAATATTAAAAGAAAATATTTTTCTAATGAGGCGCTTCTTCAAGTAAGTGAAATACTCAAATGTGTGAAACGAAATATGTAATGCTGTAATCAGTGGCATAACTACTGTTAAGGGCGTATAAACGTCGCTGAAGGGTCTATTACATAACGAAAACCCAGACCAGGCCTCAAGCACCGTTTCTAGGAACAGTATAAATATGAGAATTTTTTAAAATTAGGCCTATATAAGAAACATTAATATTTTTTTGTTTGTTCTGAATAGGAACGATTAATTTTAAATAAATTTATACCATTTTTACAGTTTATTTTATCCAATTATCCTTATCACTCCGCAACAATGCAATTTTCGATTAAGTGAAACTTGTATTAAAAATATTAATGGTCAAAAATCAATAAATGTATTACATCAAATTTCATTTCCAGAATTTGTGTATTTAGGGTTAAGATTAGTATTTATAAATAAATATTTAGTTAAACATTATGCAATACTTTTGTTTGTTAATTTGTTAGATCCCTCGGTGGTGATGTTTAAAATGAGCTACAATTTGTATATATTTGTTTAAACTGACATTTGTAAAATTTGAACACAATACGGAATTTTCAATGCAAATATACTGTTTTACCGTTTTCCTATCCACTCTTAATTCATGTATAGTAGTGCCCATAGAGCCCATTAACAGGACTGTAGATCGGGGGTTTCTTTTGCGTACATAAGACGTTATACGAATGTAAATTGAAGTACTGATTGACAACTGACTTCTGATCTATTGATACATAGCCGTGATTTAATTTTCTGGAGTAAGTAAAAATGTATTAATTGCTGCTCTAGGGCCCACTCAGTCTTCATTGTGACGAGTACAGTACCAGTCGACCCCCCTATAAGATTGTTGATTTTTCCGTTTTATATGAATTCCATGTTGTACGAATCACTTAGATTTTACAAATACGTGTGCCGGGCTGTGAACGGCTCACATATTTGTAAAATTTAAGTGACTCGTACAACATGAAATTCATATAAAACGGAATAATCAACGGTGTTATAGGGGGGGTCTTTTTTACGCGGTCCATTTTAATTGCATAATTAGAAATCTTAGTCTCTTAAACAAAATAAGGTAAGTGGTCTAAAATTTCTAATTACGCCCCTGCAATAGTTTAAAATACGAAATTATATGAAATTAAAAAATTTAAAATAAATATATATTAGTTTATCTAATTCTTCAGAAATGTTGGACGTCGAGTTTTTTCAATTATTACAAAGATAAATAAAGATGATGGATTTATTAAATCATCTTTATTATCTACGGGCTAGTTTATTAGTTAAGTTTTCTAAAGGAAAGTTTACAGAAAAGAAATTTTTATGACATAAAACTTTAATAAAAATCTATCAAAGTTTGTACTTAAAAAGAACTGTCGTAGGCTGTTTCATACATATCTTGAAATATTCTCTATCGTTATTCATACAAATAATATTTTTTTTTATTTATATACGTTCATATAACATAGATTAAGACTATAAAAATACATTATGGGATTCGAAATTTCTTAAATAAAATATAAGAAAGTATCTAACATCCTTTCAGAAACAAACATTATGTCCTGTTCGATATAAATCTTCTTTTATATAAAAAGAAAGATGTTAAAAAACATGTTATTAATATAAAAAGATATGCCATTTATATATAATTCTTAATGTGTATTTATTACTTGATATTTTCTTTGACTTTTTTCAATTTACTCTAATATAAAATTACCTTTTTTTTAAAAGAGGAAATAATGTTTTTCATTTATCAGAAAGTTCTCAAGACTTGATAAATTTCCCATCTGATAAAAGCTAGACGCGATTGTTCAAGACATTCCATTAACAGATAAAAAGTTTTCTAGTTATATCTTTGATAAGAATTAATGGCATTAAGGTCTAACTTCCTATTCATCTAAAGTGCTTCCTTTCTACACTTTGAATGAATATATTTTTTTTTTATATCTATTCGCCAATCTAGAATAACTGTTTTGAATTTATTATTTTCTCTCCATTTTTGGAGGTGTCTAACTAATCATAAACAGAATCCTATTATATTATTTTCATTCTACAGGAAATTAAAAGGTGTTTTTCGTATTTTACGTAGAAAAAAAAACAATTTTATTGTTTTAATTATATACAGAATGACCCAAAACTCAGTAAACTTGGATATATTAATAAAATACTTCGGGTTTAACCGACTTTTTAGTAAGTATTTTTTAAAAAAAAATAGAAACTTCGGTTAACTGACTTAAGGGCCGGCTTGTATTTTGGTAAAAAATTCCCTAATTTTTTCTAAATTTTTTTTGTGAAATTATAAATGATTATTTAAACCTGTAAAATGTTTATAAATATTATTATTTTTTTAGGTAGTTGCTAACTATTACGGTGTCAGTAAACAGTTCGTAAACTTACCAAATAAAAAAATCCATTGGGCTGGAAATCGATTACAACCTCCTCCCGACACTCCAAACTGTGGTTTTGATGGTTCAAAATGTCCCGATGATGGTACATTTATTTAAAATAAATAATTTTTTTTATATGTTATAAATAAATTATTTGATAAAATAAAATAAAAAATTATTCTTATTTGAATACTTGAATAAAGAAAATTTTAATAAATAAAATGATTTATTTTTAAAGCTTTATAAAGATGTTGAAATAAACTTTTTATTTGTGTAGAAATTCCTCAATATGCTATTGTTAGTGCTGTTTTAGCCTGCGTTATTGTTTTCCTTTGCATATCTTCTTTCTTTATTTACAGGTAAGACCAAGAATTAATACTTTAAAATACAAATTATAATAAATTTATTTAATATTTTTAGATATATTTTATTATACATGTATAAAGAAATTTTTAAATATTTGGATACTTATTCTTTACAAACTGCTAAATCTATCATTTTAATTTATATTTAAAGTTCAAATAATTGAAAATTTGCATAAACAATACTTCATGAATTAACGGGTTAATTTATGTTTCATTTGGTATGATATATAAAATTTATGTTTATCAATTTAAGAAATTACCAGAAAATTAATTCATTAGACTTAAACTTCAATAAGACATTAATAAAGGTTGAAAGGTCATACAAACTTAGTCTTTTAATTAAGATTAATTCAAAGATAGTTTTTTTTACAAAATACCTGACTAAGACAGTTTCTTTTATCGTAGTAGTGGTTATCAGCTTTTCTTGTACTTGCTTCTTTACACTAAAAGCCCATTTTTATCCTTGCTTCTTCTATAGTCTTTCTAAAATAACTGTTAATATTACTTCTATAATAATTAAGTCTAACACTTACTATTTAAATAATTGGAAGAAGAGTAATTATAAATTAAATGATTCAATTAATTAGTTAATATTTGCTTAAAACCCAAAAAAAATCATCTCGTGTATTTTTTATTTCATTGAAAATATCGATGTACAAAAATTTGTTATGTAAAATCCCTCATTTTGTGCCTTAATATTGTGGAGAATATTCGTAGTAAATTTATCAAAAATTACTCAGTAGGATAATGATTAGCTATCAGCTTCTATTTCAGGGATTATACAATTGATGTGAACTTAAACCTCCTTTTTTATGTCCGAAAAAGTTTCTGGTACAAACCTATATGTTAACTGTCACAAGATTTGTTCTGTAACTAACACTTAGTGAAAGTAGTTTCCAGTAAGCTGTTATTGCCAGTTATAAATTATTGTCACACTCTTTATCGATATGATTGTATCTATGTAAGCAGTCTTGACTCTTTTCCCAAATATAAAATAGCGAAATTGTACAGAGAACTAAAGTTATATTAATCAAAAATTATGCGAAAAGGATTGAAATTAATGCAATACATTGACGTTTAGATAATTAAATATTTAGAATCATGTGAAAGATTTAGTTAGAGGAATGAAAGAAATTATGAAGAATAACTATGAGAAAGGATAGCAGAATCTTTTAATTCAATACTGCTGGAATATTTGTGAAGGTGTGCTGATCAATGATTTGATATATAGAAGCAAAACAAATAAAAAAACATTTTAAATATTTAATATATCATTTAGAATACTTTTTATTTAATTATTACTTCAAAGTAAAGAGAAAATAGTTAGTCATGAATTTATTGAAAAGCAAGCATTTCAAAGCATACATTCACGAGAAAGTATTTAATATGACATATTAAATCTTAAAATGTTTTCCACGTGTTCTACTTCTTCGCATTACTTCATTGATCGTTATATTTTCTCAAAAACTCAACTGTTTGTATTGAATTAAAAGCTTCTGCAATCCTTTCTCACAGTTATTTTTCATTATTCAAACTAAGTAATATTTATTAGAACTTTTCACATAACTAGAGAATGCTTCGTTCTTTCTCTTATGTGTTTACTAAACTTTCCTTGTTCATTTTCAGATATATTATGAATATGCTCATACAATAAATATACATTCATTTTATATACTATTTTTAACGTAAAACTATATAAAATTAATTTTAAACATTCTTCTCAAATTACTTTTCAAAGAATTTTCAAGTTAACAGGGTTTTTTTCGTAGATACTCCCCATTGTGGCCTTGCTAATATTTTTAATAACATACTGTTAATAGTCATAAAGTTTTACTAATTTATAATTCATTAACACACAACTCACCAACGAGTTGGGTAACTTTCCCGGCAATAAAGTTAACACCTTGTGTGGTGCCATCTGTTATAATATTTTAATAACTTTTTATATTATTAATTATTATAAAATGGTAAAAAACATAATTTTAGGATAGAGATGAGTTTCATAAAAAATTATAAATGCAAATAACGAGTAAAATTGTCATTAAGTCAGACCTAACTCGAGATATGACACACGACCCCCCCTCTATCTTTCCACTCCCTCGACCTTTAATCACCAAAATTTAACAGCATTAATCACACAAATATCCAAACCTCCATATAAAATTTCAGATATTTTCGACAAAACGCACAGGAGTTATTAAGCTTCAAACTGAGTGAAGAAAATCGTTTTTCCCCCCCAGACATACGGAAATACCACAACTTTTTTTGCATTTCTCGACGTTTCAAAGTCCTCTAAGTCCAAAAATCTAAATATTTTTCGTGGATCTTTTTTATTTAACCGATCGTCATAATTTTCTTTTTATATATAATAGCCGGGAAAGTAAAAATTATTTCTATTTTTACTTATAAAATTTATTGTACGCATATAAATTATTTTACAAAATAAAAATTCACTTCATAAATCAGCAGGTTAGTTTTTTTTTCTCTTAAGAAATACATTCTTATTAATTTTAAAAAAAAATATTCTTTTCGTTTGATTTTATTTGAAAAGTTTTACCGAATTCAACTGGCCTATATACGTTTCCTTTTCCAATTAGATTTTTACGGGATGTATGTACTTTCGAGATTGTTCCTGTGGGAAATTACATCACATCGTTAGACATCTCAGTTGAGTGAATCTGAACATTCCTGATACAAATAATGTCATATAAACAATCTGAAATTGTCTTTCCTAAAAGTTAGAGAATTCTAATATTTTATATTTTCATTGGCATGAAATTTAATTCAATTGATTGTAAAAATATATATATA